>NC_084794.1:229156218-229406218 GCF_963169125.1 Humulus lupulus
CATGGCCACTCGTCTCGGTAATGAACCGGACATAAATAAAATCAAGCAGTGTGACGAGGATCAACCGTCTAGGATATGACGGACTTCTACCGTTCATATTTTCTAAATCAGCACTCACTAGACTAACGTCTTTAAGCAACTTTCTATGACAGCCTATGTATATGCATGTATCCCTATACTAACATACAAGACAATAATCATTTCATGTTGCAGCCATACAATATAAGTTGACTTACTTGGAGTCCTTAGCGCTCAGCAAGTTTTCACCCTCCAACGTTCAGTCCAGTTACGCTTAGCCAATACTGTAGTTATCCATACAGTATACTCGGATTAATTATGGCACTCATAATTCATTATTATTATTTTGGGCAGTTTGGTCATTTTAATAAAAGTCATTTGTAAGGATTTACAATCCTTATTTGGTTTTAAACTTATTAAGGAAAGTTATACAAAATATTCGAGACTAAACCTTAAGTCTCGGGGAGACCTATCCTAAGGTCTCGATACCTAGGCTCGGGTATCACAATGGTATTTCCCACAATCCGCTAAAAATCTTATTCTTTCCAGGTATCGCTATTAACCCGCACTTTCGACTAGTCGGTTAAAATATGTAAGATTTTAGCCGGTATTATATCCAGAAAATACAAATAAATTCCTTAATTATTTTTAAAGAAAATAAACTCTTTAAATTTTCCTTTTATTTTTCTTAAGGTTTTAATATCTAAAAACCGTTTTAAGAAAATTGCCTAATTTGTCTTAATTAGGAAAACCGTTATAAATTTCTCATTTTGACTAATTAATTTTCCAAAAGCAATTAATCAATTTTACTTACTAGGAAAATAATTTATTTAATTATTTTTCTCAAAATATAGGGTTTTAATCCCTCTTTTAATTTATTAACTATTAATAAATTAAATCTCTTATTTTTAGAAAGAATAAAAACTCTTTAATAAAAATAATTCATTTAAACTCAAAGGGTAAATTTTAGTGAAAATATGATTTCAAGACTTACCATTTTATATCTTGAAATAAACAAAATTTAACTTTTTACCTTATGTTCCAAAATCTCATTTTTACACTAAGTGTGAAAAACATATTTTTCACATTTTTAACTACATACTTCATTAGTTCATAACTTGAAATTTACTTACCCAATTGTTACCAAAATTTCCCAATTCCATTTTTGTTATGCCATTTAGGTCTTTGAAAAATCTTAGGTCAAAATGAGCATTTTTGATTGGTGAAATCATTTTCCAACAATGAGGTAAAAATGACATTGTTTTCAAGTCCTTATTTTTTTCAAACTTTGACAGTTAATAACTTTCAAACCGTTCAATATTTTCTTACCAAATTTTACAGTGGAATAATAGGTTATGCAAGTAATATGTCCACAAAATTTTATAAAAAACTGGGTTCATTTGACCTATACAGTGGCTGTCCAAACTTGGTTCCAAAAATAAGAATACGAAAAAACAGTTTTTTACCTAATCTTTGAAATAGCATAACTTACTCATTTCTAAACATTTTTTTGTGTTTCAAAAGCTCAATTTTATGTACTCAATCTCAACAACATCACAGTACAATTTAATTTTACAAAAACAATATACAGTGGCTGCTTGACCCCTTGGAAGTCACAGCTCAAAACATGTTTTGTTTTAGGGTATCCTACAAAACCCTTGGGGGTTTTGGTTCCCATTTTCAAAAATCAATACTCATGCATCATAAAAATTATTAAACAACTACCATAACCTTATTACATCATCAACAAGAAACTCTAAGCATTAGATATACAAAATAATGCTTAAAACTAAAAACCCTACAACAAAATCATCAAAAGTAAACTTTTTACCTCTTTGGTGTTCTTGCTTAAGGTTTGGACCTTCCTATAAGCTTTGACTCCTTCAAAACCTTTCAAAACCCCTAACAAACTTCCCCCAACAACATAGTCAATTAGCTATTTGAAACTCTATGCTTAAAACTTCACAAAAGTCTAGATTTATGAAACTTTACCTTAGGGAAAACCCTTCCTAGACCAAGACTTAGCTTCCAAGTTTCTTTGGTGTTCTTGGGGTTGCAAATGGAGAGAACACTTGAGAGAGTCTTCAAAAATCAGATGAGAGTGAATGAGGGAGGGAGAGTGGTCGGATTTGGGGGTTAGAATGGCTCACACAACTCTTCAAAATATCACAAAACACTTGAGTGCTTTTCTACCCACTTGACTTCTTACACCTTTTTCACTCTCATTAAGTTTTAATCACCAAACTTACTATTAATTAATTAAATTAAATGTCTCTCATATTTAATTTAATTAACCACAAAATAAAATTTAACCTAAGGTCCATTCATGGAATAAAATTCCCCATTTCGGCAAAATTAGGCATTTACCACAAAATGCCTTAAAATTTCCATTTTCTTTTAGGTTTATTATTTTTGACCAAACTTTAACTTTTATGAATGTATTTTATGCCCAAAATATAATTGCCATGATTTTTCATTTTATTTTCCGAGATTTTTACCCGATCAGGGTTTTTGTGTCGGTCCAGGACCGAAAGTCTTATCTTGACTTTTAAAATCACAAAATTCATATTTTGGCTAGCAATAACTCGTGGAATACTTACAAACAAAATATAATATTATTTAAAATAATATTCTTAACCCGGGGGAAAAATCCCGACCCGAGTCGTTTAAAGGTACCCAAAAACGTAGGACGTTACATCAGTTGTGTGGAATTCTTATTCCGGGCAGTTTAGATAAATTTCGATGACGAAATTTTTGTAAGGATGGGATAGTTATGCCCCAAAATCCCTAATAAGGTTTAGGACCTTGATTAGGAGGCCGGGAGGGCCATAATTGATTTATTATGTTATTAAATGATTATATGCATGTTTATGTGAATTGTATTATAATATGATGATAAATGCATGCATATGGGTCCATTTTTAATTATAAGGGCATTTTGGTAATTTGGCTTGTTGAGGGCGTAATTATGTATTTTCATGCATGTTGGAGAATTATGAATAATACCACATTATATGTGGATTTGTTCGAGCCATTCGACATGAGACAATCTTTGAATGCAAGTTATTGGTCTGGTCATAACAAGGTTAGTTTCGGGGCTCGGGGTGAGTCTCGGGGTGATTTGGTGATTAGAACATTGACGGGAATTAAAGGGTAAGGGGATATGATTTATTAGCATTTGAGAATATTGAGATTAATGGGAATTTGAGGGTGTTAATTATGATTACCGAGATAGGCGGGAAAGGACAATTTTTCCCTTGGTGGTTGTTAGGGGAATTTGAAATGACCTAAGGGTATTTTAGACTTTTCACCCTAAGGGATATATATATAAATATATTAGCCATTAGATGGCTGTGGAAGCTTAAACCCAAAAAAAGAGCACCATTTCTCTTCTCTCCCGTACACCATTTCTTCTTCATTTCTCTTTGATTTTTGAAGATTTTTTTGAGGAACCAAGCTAGAGAACCAAGCTTTTCTAATCTAAGGTTGTGTTCCACCATTGAAGAGTGTTCTAAGCTGAGATTGAGGTGAAGTTCTGGCCATTAAAACCTTAGTTCTTGGTTTATTTTTCTATTTGAGTTTTATTTGGGTTTTAGTTTAAAAGTTGAGTTTCAATGGGAGTTTTTGGCTAAGGTTACTTAGGTTATGATGCCTAGGTCATGTATAATTGGTATTTGGGTTCATTTTGGGATTTAAATGGAGTTTGGAAGCTTGTTTTTCAGGTTGGAAATGGAGGATTTGAAGGAGGGGAAAAACTAGGGTGATCTGCCTGGTCCTAGCGCTACAGCGCCCAAAGGGAACGCTACAGCACTAGCCAGGGGTTTTTCATTCTAGTTGTTGCACTGGGCGCTATGGGGGCAGCGCTGTAGCGCTACCCTGTTTTCTCTTATGCATATTTTGGTCATTTTTTAGGGTTTTTGGCTCAGGGTTTCAATTCCTAAGGCTCGGGATCAAATCTACTCACCGTTTGGGTACAATTCAGGGTCCCGGAATTGAGGTTTAGGTTAAGACCCTTTTATGGTTGATTTTCATTAATAGAAGTTATAATTGGTTATGACTAGGTGACCGTTAAGGGATCAACGGATCGATCGTTCTCAAGGGTCGTTCAATTGTTATTTCTCGCTCGAACCAGAGGTAAGAAAACTGCATCCAGTATGTGATGCATGTGATGCACGAGAAACATGTGATTAGGGCATGCCATGAATATTGAATATGAGATTGATCAGAGCTTGAGTCTCTATGTTTGTGCATGATCCTAATTATGCTAGTAATTGTTAAGTAAGCATGTTGAATGCCCTATATTTGGATATTTAACATATAATATATGTCTGGTTGCATTGCTTACTTGTGCGTGGCACTGACTCACTATTCAGAATTGGCAATGGTGCCAGTATTAACTGTGAAGTTGTGACTCACTAGTCAAGTTCGGCAGTAGTACTGAGCACTGGTCACATGGTATTGACTAATAAGTCAAGAACGATCTTAGCGTTGAATGACTCATCGCGACAAAGATTAGATCTAATCGAAATTTTCATTGAATGACTCATCGTGAGCATTAATGCCGGACCGACCTCAAGTTCGATGAAAACTAAAAGCACTTATCTAGCCTATGACTAGACACTTAGAGCCAGGGCCAAAGAGCCTAGGTGATTGTTTCGTCACATGGCTATGGGTGCTGAGCCCGTAGTGACTTACTCATCAGTCACTCATCTAGTTTAAGTTAGTGACTTACTCATCAGTCACTCTCTTGATTAGAGCCAGGGCCAGAAGGCCCAGGCGACTGAATTGTCACATGGCTATGGGTGCTGAGCTTCGTAGTGACTTGCTCGTCAGTCACTCATTATGGTTAACGGAACCTCAAAGTGTTAAACTACTCATCTGATTACGATTGACATGATAGTCATCCATTCAGGAGGGCAGGATTCCTCATCATGGATTCCCCATCATTATTTGAACTTATTTGCATGCATGATTAAAAGCTCTTAGATTTGATGACATGTTATAACTGTTCATGAGCATATTGAATTTTCTTGCTGGGCTTCGGCTCATGGGTGCTATGTGGTGCAGGTAAAGGCAAAAGGAAGATGGATCATCCTTGAGTTGGAGAGCTTAGGTGACGATGTGTACATATGCGGCTGCTCGACCGCCACGATCGAGGGTTGAAAGAGGAACTAGGGTTAAACCCTATTTTGCCGCTTAGATCAGCTGGTTGTAAATATTTTCTTGTAATTAACCTTTAAATTATATTTTTTTGGGATTCCAGTGTATACAGTAAACGTTTTAGTGAAATGTTATATCTTAACCAAAATATTTAACCCTGAACCGCTAATCATACTTAGTTACACAATTATGGCCAAATGACTCGGTTAGGAAGTTTAGCACTGTTCAAAATGCACACCGTAACGGTCCCTGGAGTTTAGGGCGTTACACTGAAGGCATGGGCCTGGGCTATTTTGGCTCGGTTTTGGGCCTAAGTTGCTCAACAAATGTCTTTAAAAATGTAATTTGTTTCTATTCTTTCTTCTTTCTTTTTCTTTGTGTCAAAATACATTTTATTTTCTAAAAATTGAACACAAATTAAATTAAGATTAATATTTTCAAATATAATATATATTACAATAAATCCATTAAAATATTAATTAAAACTTAATTTATTTTAAACTTTAAAACTAATAAAATGATATTTTTGAGCACTAATCACAACCCTCAATTAGCTTATTGCTAGTCTCTAGCAATTCAAAAGAAATGATAATTATCAACATGATATATTTCAGGTCAAAAATTATAAAAGAACTTAAGTATTAACACAAAATGTTAGTAACAATTCAATAAGAGTTATCAAAATTACTTCGAACAAATCTAGAGTTGTGAGTGTGTGCACGAAACTTGTACCTTCTTACTGCAAACCATGGCACATAAAGTCTTCGAAATTATGCCAAGTAAAAGTCTCAACTCCATTAACCTCTCAAGTAATTGAAAATATTTAAAGTTAAGGGTTTCACTCATGGAGCTGGAATAAAAAAGTAAGCACTCATCACATGGATATATATTTAGGACAATCTTTTAAATAATATTTGAAACGAAGATAGGAAATAAACTATTTGGACAACCACCATAATGAGTACCACAAAACCAGTTTTTCAAGAATTCTAAGTTAAATAGACAATCTTTACATTTATTCTAAGAGCCATAAAATAAAACATGAAATTAATGAGCACACATTTTTTTTGGACACAAGAGACAGCATAATTGAAAATGATAGAACTATTTCTCTTATGTCTTTTTTTTTTCTTTTCTTCTTTTTTCGTCTTTTTTTTCATGAAGAACATAATAAAAAGGCTCTCCAATAAGATTTGTCTATAGAAAATATTATCCCTAAAACATCATCCACTCATACCACAATATTTGTCCAAATAATTATAACCATTTCTAAGAATCAATGAAAATTCAAAAGTTGTTTTCTCAAGTCTCGCCTCTCACTGAGTAGAATGAATTCTTGAACATTGCAAATTTCTAAGCAAATATGTGCTAAGAACCATCTTACCACAATGTTTGGCATGTGCATTATATAACTCTAGAGAAACTCTTTGTAATAAAGATAACAAAAATTGACTCAAAAGTAACATTTTGCAAGAATAAATAAGTAATTTTTTAAAAAAAAAAAATTGACCATGAAATTATAAATATGAAAAAAAATCAATACACATGAATATGCTCACCACCCCCAACCAAAATCAGACAATGTCCTCAATGACTAAAAATATAACAAATGTAAAATAGCAGGGATAGAGAACACATGGATAGCGAACGTCGAGTGAAAGAGCGATTATTGATTCTCTAAAACATGAAAATCTGAAAACACAAAATGATAACAAACAAAAAAAATGACAAAATGGAAATAAACAAAAATAAACCTATGTACAAACACTTTGGAACACTACTCAGACTTGGTAAATCAGTTCCACGAGAGTGACTTTTTCGGGTTGGACCACCTTCTTTATGTAGTGTTTCAGTCTCTAGCCATTTACTTTGAATACTCTCCCATCGGTTGGCTCTGTGACCTCAACAACACCATTGGGAAAGATAGTTTTCCCAACATATGGGCCAGTCCACCTCGATCTCAACTTTCCAGGGTGGAGATGTAAATGAGAATCATGAGTCGCTTTCCTTTTAGCCCTGTAGATCCTACAGTTGTCATAAGCATCATTCCTCAACTCCTCAATTTCTGACAATTGAAGCTTACGATTGAGTCATGCCGCCTTGATATCAAAATTCAGGCTTTTAACTGCCCAATAAGCTTTGTGTTCCAGCTCAACAAGAAGGTGGCATGCTTTGCCATAGACTAGCTTGTAGGGAGACATACCAAGTTGAGTTTTGTAAGCACTGCGGTATGCCCAGAGAGCATCGAGAAGTCATGAGGACCAATCTTTGCGGTCAGGATTAACCGTCTTTTCTAAGATTTGCTTAATTTCTCGGTTGGCTAACTCAGCTTGGCCATTTTTCTGTGGGTGACAAGGCAATGCAACCTTATGAATTAAACCATACTTTTGCATTAAGGACTCAAAAATAATAGTTGCAAAAATGGGTTCCCTGATCACTTATGATAGCTCGTGGTGTGCAAAACCTAGATAACACATTTTCCTTTAAGAATTTCACAACAATTGTGTTATCATTATTTCGACAAGGCACATCTTCTACCCATTTTGAGACAGTCTATGGCAAGGAGAATGTAAAGGTAGCCAAAAGAAGGTGGAAATAGTCCCATAAAGTCTATCCCCCAACAATCGAATATTTCTATTATAAGAATTGGTTTTAATGGCATCATGTGTCGCCTAGACAGAGCACCTAATTTATGACACCTTTCACATGATCGACATTAATTGTTAGTGTCTTTGAACAAAGTGGGCCAATAAAGACCATATTTTAAGATTTTTGCAGCAGTCTTTTTCATAGAGAAATGACCACCGCAAGCTTTATTATGGCAAAAGTTTAGAACATTAAAAAAACTCATCATCAGGAATGCAACATCTCATAATTTGGTTGGGGCAATACTTAAAAAGATATGGATCGTCCCAATACAAGTTACGAACCTTGACCAAAAATTTACATTTATCTTGTGCGCTCCATGCAATTGGAAGTTCGCCAGTCACTAAGTAATTAACGATATGAGTGTACCATGGAAACTTAGTGACTGCGAAGAGATGTTCATCAGGGAAGTCATCTTGAATAGTTGTTGTAGAGTCCAAGAACTTTACTTAGCTAGTTAGATAGTAGTAGCAGTAGCAGTAGCCAGTAGCAGTAGCAGTAGCAGTAGTAGTATGTTTATTACTGTGGATTTTGGTTCAAGCCGGGACTTAGTTGGACACTCGTAGCAACACTTATAGATTTTATAAGTTTAGCCTATAGTTTAAGAATATTAATTATAACATATGGTTTGATTAATATAGCTGATTATGAAGATGATATTTATTATACTATAAGGTTTAGATAGACCCAATAAGATAATGGCACTTGTCATGTGCATGTTTATTGAGAAATTAAGTATTTTTGAGGAATAGTTTATTAAGAGTAATATTTGAAAATCCCAGAGTCTGCCAGCAGCTTTGAAATCTTTATAGGACTCAGTCAAAGTTGTTTACTCAATTCAAATTGGGCTGAAAAAGTGTAATTACGTGTATAATATTTCAGCGTATGCCGATATATCGCAGCTCTAGGGGCGATATATCGCCACTCGGGGAATACGAAAAACATGTAACTTCGCACGAACACTTCAACGAGCCTCGGGAACATAAGCCCAGGCGATATATCGCCTAGCATGGGCGATATATCGGCTCTAGGGCATGATTTTTGAATGATTTTGAAACTGAGCTCATTTTATTCCATAACCTCTTGATAAGCCCATAATCTTTTTGACCAAGCCTTAAGCCTCTACTGAACGATTATTCAAATGTTTTTCAATTAAAAAGTCATTATTTTTATTCAAGCTAAAAGAAGATCTTTTCATTCTTGAACTCTATAAATAGGACCTAGTACCCAACCATTTCTTTTATTCTTCAAGCTGAGCTAAGAGCCTTCAAGTAGCTAGGTTTACTTTAGAGTGTTAAACACTTGGGTTGGGATTATAAGCTTTATCATTTTAAGATTATTAAACACTTGGGAAGTAAGGTTCATAGTGTGTATTTCGATTTCGAGGTGTAGTACGGTCATAGTGCATTCAAAGGTATTCCTATTCCTAGTTCATTTCTGTATGTTTCATTAGTTTTTATAGTTTTTCACTACTCAATTCCTAACTTGTTGTTTTCATTCGTGGTTAGGCATCTAAGTTCTTTGAACTTGAGGTTTCTTGTCGGTAAGTACATTCTCAGTGGTTTAGTTCATTCCTTTTCATCTCTTTCTTTTAGAATACTCACATTTCTATTAATGGTTTTTAGGAGTGTTCCAAAATCCCGTCCTTGTTCTCACATCCCGGTATTTGGTAAGGAAAATAGGATAGTTATTATATGCTTATATGATTATGCTATAGTATGTTTTATATATGTTATGATATATGTATGTTTTGGGGCTTATAGTTGCTTAAATAGCAAACCCCAACACTTTTATGTTATTGGGGCTTATAGTTTCTTAGCTAGCAAACGTCTTTGTAGTATGAGGCTTATAGTTGCCTAGTTAGCAAACCCCAATAATTACCATGTACATGGGTTAGAATTATGATATATGTTTATAGTATATGTTTATAGTTTATGTTTATGTTCTATGCTTGTAGTAGATTTTCCTTGCTGGGCATTAGGCTCATTCCTTTGTTTTATATGTGCAAGAAAATACTTATGGCGGCGGTAAGATTCTTGGTAGCTTGGGATTGTGTATTGAGGGAGAATGGATTCGGTGGACTGTGTGAACGATTCGAGGACGAAATTGTTTTTTTGTCATTTCAATTCTTATGCTTTATATGTATTTTCCGCACCGTATTTTGTAACGAATTTGTTAAAGGTTTAAGTTATGTTTTATTTCAAACAATGGGATCCCATATCCTACCCTGAATTTTATGTATTTTAACCTTGGTTTATATTTTTTAATAAAGTTATGACTATTTTGTATGTAAGTTTTCTTAAGAATGGTGCTATGTATAAGTAGTTTTAATGGACCAAAGTCTAGAATAAGTTGGGTCATTATAGCTACCATCAGCGGAATTAGAAAATTCAAGACAAGATAAGTGGTCCGCTGCCACGTTTTCAACTCCTGGCTTGCCCTTTATGGTTAGATCAAATTCCTGTAACAGAAGGATCCACCTAATTAAACACGCCTTAGCATCCTTTTTGGAAAGGAGGTATTATAAGGCGGAATGGTCGATAAAGATTGTGGTAAGTGAACCAATCAGGTTGGAACGAAACTTTTCAAGTGCGAATACTACAACAAGTAACTCTTTTTCAGTAGTAGAATAGTTCATCTGAGCACTATTAAGATTTTTACTTGTGTAATAGACAACGAAGGGCTTCTCTTCCCTTCTTTGACCTAAGATGACCCTTATAGCAGAATTTCTAGCATCACACATGGCTTCGAACGGTATGTTCCAATCTGGTGGCTAAATGATAGGGGCAGAAGTGAGTTTTGCAATGAGCATTCAGAAAGATTCCTCACACTTAGGTGTCTAATTGAACATGACATCTTTTGCTAGGAGGTTTGACAAAGGGCGAGCAATTGTCGAGAAATTTTGTATGAACCTCCTATAGAATCCTGCATGCCCAAGAAAAGATCGAATGTCTTTAACAGTTTTGGGGGTAGACAACTTTGATATGAGTTCATTCTTTGATTAATCAACCTCCATTCCTCGTTCTGACACGACATGCCCCAAGACTGTGCTAGATGGCACCATGAAATGACACTTTTCTTAGTTGAGTACCAAGCATTTCTCTTTGGATCATTTAAGCACAAACTCTAAATTGAGAAATCTTGATTCAAAGGAATCTCCAAAGACTATCAAATCATCCATGAATACTTCCATACATTTCTCGATCATATCACTAAATATGCTCATCATGCAGTGCTGGAAAGTGGCTGGAGCATTGCACAGGCCAAATGGCATACGCCGGAAGGCAAAAGTACCAAAAGGACAAGTGAATGTGGTCTTATGTTGATCTTCTAAGGCAATCTCGATTTGGTAATATCCTGAATAACCATCAAGAAAACTATAGAAAGGATGACCCACCACACGTTCCAATATTTGATCGATGAAATGGAAGTGGAAAATGGTCTTTGTGGCTGACTGCATTTAATTGTCTATAATCAATGCACATGTGCCACCCAGTTGTGACCTTGGTAGGCACGAGTTCCTTTTTTTCGTTTTGTACCACTGTTACTCCTGATTTCTTGGGAACAACCTAAGTTGGGCTAACCCATTTAATGTCGGCAACAGGATAGATCATTCCAAAATCAAGAAGTTTCAAGACTTCAGTCTTAACTACTTCCTTCATCATTGGCTTTAATCTTCTTTGAGGGTCACGATGTGGTATAGCCTCGTCTTCCAATTGAATGTGATGGGAGCAAATCAAAGGACTAATACCTTTGATGTCAACTATCGTCCATCCTAATGCATCTCTTTGTTCTTGCAACACATTGATGAGCTGGTGCTCTTGAGTGGTGTTGATCTTAGAAGATATTATGACAAGAAAAGTGTTGTCAGCTCCTAGGAAAACATGCTTAAGGCCCTCCTGAAGTTGGGCCAAATTTGGTTGAGGAGCTTCTTCAGTAGAAGGTTTTGGTGTTTCTCGATCTTGAGGGAGTTCCTCAAAGATTGGATTCCAAAACATGGTTCTTCTAGCCTGTGAGTGTTTGATGATTTCAGGGTTGATTTTAGACTCATCGAGCTCAGAACTATCAGAAATTTGGAAGAGGTTGTTAAAATGATTAAAAGTGTATTTCGATTTGACCTCTTTTGAAATAAGTGTATCGATCTAATATGATTGGAAACACCCATCGTTATCAGGTGGTTGTTTGCCAATGTGGAAAACCTTCACTTCTAGAGTCATGTTCCCAAAAGATATTTTTATGAGACCATTCCTCTAGTTAATAAGTGCATTTTTTGTTGCAAGGAAAGGTCTACCGAGAATGATGGGAATTTTGGACTATACTCACTTCAAATTGAGTGTCCAAAATGAGAAAACTAACGAGGTAATAGAATTTTTCAATTTGAATCAAAACGTCTTCAGCTATTCCTCAAGGTTTCTTGAATGATCGATCGACTAGTTGTAGCACCACAGATGTGGGCTTGAGTTCTCCTAGAACCAATTGCAAGTATATTGAATATGGCATGAGATTTACACTTTCTCCTAAGTCTAGAAGGGCTTGACCAAATTCTGGTTCCCCAATTTTATATGAGATGGTGGAACAACTAGGATCTTTGTACTTAGGCAGTGTCTTACAGTCAATTATTGTGCTAGCTTGTTCTGCCAAGAATGTAGTTTTCTTGACATGGTGCTTTCTTTTAACAGTGCACAAATCCTTGATAACCTTTGCATAAGTTGGCACTTTTTTTATCACATGCAACAATGGCAAGTTGATCTTCACTTGTGTTAAAAGGTCTAGGATTTCACCGTGATTTTCTAATACCTTTCTTGTGGATTTAAAAGCTTGAGGAAAGGGCACCTTTACTGGAATGCTTATCAACACATCATCATCTGGAGCAGGCATTGACGTACTCGTTGTCTTAGTTAACGGTGAAACCATACTTTGACCACTTCAAGTAGTGATGGCATTAACCTCTTTGAGATTTGTATCTGTAGAGGAGGAGGTTGTGTTGGGTTTTATGCCCTTATAAAACCATGTCGGACATGTAATGCGATTTCATATTGTCGATAGAAGTAGTATAAATCATTTAGTTTGACAATTGTATTGCTTGCTTATTTTATTACATGATTATTGAAATAATACAAACATTTATAAAATCCCGAACATATGGATAGTTACAATTATAGTGACTAGGTCACAATGGATTTTAATTGTAATTATATGTTCAAAAGAACAAGTCCTAAGATTAGATCAGTGCATTGGATTTTCACTGATTAGGCAATCTACGATATAATCTACTTACACATTCGGGGTGTGATGTCTTGTCCAAGGCATTGACCAAGTAGATAAGATCAAATGCACTTAGTTACATCGAACTAGGACCGATATTGATTATTGATTGAGAAATAAGTATCGTTGTTATCGAATTTAATCAATGTCACAGCATTGACCATAGGTTAAGTCGATCTTAATTCTGAATGATAATATTCTGCTAAATATAGTATTTAAATCTTTTGACTTGTTCGTTACCAGCTTACCCTACGGTCTAGCCCATATTTACATCTTGGAGATTTAGTAGTGTAATTGAGTGGGAGTATTATTCATAGATATGAAATCTATAACTTCTATATGAGAAGTGAAAAAATGATGTCCTTAATTGCTTTGTTCAAAAGGTTAACTGATTGAGATCTCATTTATGTGATTAAGTTCACGGAAATATCATTTATAAGGAACTTAGTAGGAGTTAAGGATAAAATACTGATGAGGGATAAAACAGTAATTTGCACCCATCTCATTAGTAAGTCATCGATAGAAGATTGACTGACTGTAATGGTTATAACAATGGATAACGTATTTATGGTTTGAAAAATATGTTCTATGAATTCAAGAGTTCAATTTCAAGTCTATAGTGGAGTCATGAGGAATTAATAAGGTAGTGAAATTATTCGTAAATAAATTCACGGTAACTTATTGGAGCTTGATTTCATGGATCCATGGTCCCCGCATCACCTTTTAGTAAATCATCTAGAATGTCTCAATTAATTGATTTAATTATTGGTTTGGATTTTTAAAGTTGACTAGGTCAATTTTGGAAAATTTACAGAGATGTGAGATTTAGAGAATAAAAGAGACTATTTGGGTAAATTTATTAATATTGATAAATTGGTGTCAATATAAATAAATAATATTAAATAAAGTTTCAAATTATAATTAGTTAATTTGAATAAGGATTTAATTAATTAATTAAGAAAAATAAATAAATAAAAGGTTTTGAATTTAGGCCCAATTGGGATTTAAATTCAAAACAAAGAGATTGGGCCCAAGTCCATTTATGGCAGCCCAATGCTTTTATTTTTTATTTAATAATTTAAATTTAAATAAAGCCCATTAAGTTGCCTATATAAGGAATATGATATCTATGGTTTTCAGAAGGAAGTCTCAATTGATTCATTGGGTAAGTGAAAACCTAGATAGTCTAATCCTTTCTTGGCCACTCATTATTCTTCTTCTCTTCAAGATCTTTATCTCATGTGTTGAGAGCCAGCCCACACTAGTTCTAGGTTGACCAAAGGCTTGGTGAGGAAGATTGTGTTGATGATCTAGTTCAATCTCTTGATAATACTCTGCTACAGAATGGAATCAAGGGTTAGAGATATTGAAGGAAGGAGTTGTTCCAGTTCCACTGCGTAATGTAAGTTTTTACTTTACTCTGTATTTGTATCAATTTCATAGGAGCATCTTCTAGGAATTTGCATGTTTATTTGATAATATGTTAATCACATAAAACAAATCCTGCAATATGTATTTCCTACAATTTGTGCCATGTGTTTCCCTTTTTGATGGATTAGAGGTTGAGCGGAAAGTCTACCACGCTCTCGAATTGGCAACGTAGTGTTTAACTTTGTCATTTTGCCTTTTATGTCTTTCATTTTCTCCACCATTTGTGTGAGACAAGATTTGAGCTCTTGAGTTGAGGCTATTTGTGTTTTTGCAAGCATTTGCAAGGTATTCTCAAGAGAATTACTTGACTACATGTTATTTTGCGGAGCAATGTACGCTTTTGGTGGTTGTTGTTGCTCAGGCCTCCATTGGCTCCCAGATGCTTGGTTTGAATCCTTCCAGCTGAAATTTGGATGGTTGCGCCAACCGGGATTGTAAGTGTTTGAGAAAGGGTTATAAGGTTTCTTGTAATCCCTTAAAGCATTGCATTATTCCTCATTTCCTCCTCTTAACTCGACAAGAGCAAGGCACTCTTGCGGTTGATGTTCCCTCCCTCCACAGATGAAGCATGGATCTCGTGTCTCTACTTTTGCGGCCATGTGGATTCCTCTACCCTCTTGAGTTTTAAAAGCCTCAAATTGTTTTCTCAATGATTCAATTTGGCTTTTGACGTTGTCATCTTCCCTCAATTGGTAGATTCCAGTTGATCGTGACTTGTCCATAGGACTCGGTCCATTCCATGTGTAGGAAATTTTAGCAAGATCGTCGAGGTACTCGAAAGCTTCATCGAGATTGTTGATGCGGTTTTTTTCCAACAGTGTATTAAGAAATAACAAGGTAGATTAGTGCTTAGTATAAACCTTAATGAGAAATTAAATGAATTCACAAGAACACAAATCTTTTACGTGGTTCAGTGGTTAAGATCCACCTAGTCCACGAGTCTATATTATTGTTGTTTCACTCTCTATTTTGGCAGAGTTTTAGTATTACAGAATAATCGGTCCATTTTCCTATCCAATATTCTCAATATTTATAGAGAAATTCCATGGACAGGTTTGGGTAACCGCGTGAGTCAATCACGCAAATACATATTTATTACATTTAATACGTATATTTCCCATTTCTAATGGGATATAATTTGATCATACAGTAAATGTTCTCCTAATATCTGGGACATTAAATATGACAGTCTGGTCATAAATAACCGTATAATGGGATTCCGAGTCTCCAGGGATCCTTGAGTATGCAATACATTCGAGTTAACACGAGCTAAACATCTCCTTCAAGCTCATATTTCGAACGACGTTTGAATATTATGAGCTCATACTTCACAACCTTCGTCTCTGTAGCTCGGGTTAAACCCAAGACGCCTAACACCACACGTACCCATCTGAAACTAGAGTTGCTTACGTGGATAATAAGCAGATATCATTCCCTTTGTTATTTCTTCGTATATTTATTTGCCAGCTGTACCCAAATTGAGTGAATGACTCAAGCTAAAATTAGGGTACAACATTTGCCCCCAAGCTCCTGCTCGTATATGACGTCGTCATTTTCTGACTTACACAGTAGGGGCTTTTAGTCTTCTGTTACACAAAAACATGCCTGCCCACTACTCGAGTACTGGACACGTGGTATACTGCAATTGGCGTATGTTCGGGTTTCGATGACTGCAATAATTGTCTTGTCACCTTTTTGCCGCCATTTTGTCTATTTAACCTTGGCCCTTGGATCTTGAACCAACTCAAACAGATGGCCCAGATTAATTTACACAACTTACGTATAAAAGGAATGGCCAAGTTTCAGACTTCACCACCTTTCATTTAAAAAATTTCCTCTTCTGCACTTCCGAAACTTCCTTCTTTCCCGGAAATCCCCAAAACTCGTTCATTGTACCTAGTTACTCATAAGTTTTCCAAGAACTTCCCCTTGCAAAGTCTACGTCTTACCGTCGAAGAACATACTGTAAGTGTAACGCCCTCCTAATCCAGGACTGTTACACTGTGTACTTAAAATTGTATCAGACCTGCTGATCAAGTCATTTGGCTTAAAGCGTGTAACTAAGGTTAATGACAAGGGTTAGAGTTAAAAATTTTGGTCAAGGAACCATTGAATTTTATTCCAAAAGTGTTATATAACATGGGATCCCAAAATATTATAACTCAACTATTCAAATGGATAGATACATATCAAAAGTTACATCAGTCGGCCTAAGCGGCAAAACAGGGCCATAACCCTAGTTCCTTTGAGATAACCCCGGTCGTGATGGTCGAGCAGCCGCATATGTACACGTCGCCACCAAATCTCTCCAACTTATGGTTGGTCAAGCTTTCCCTTTCTCTTACCTGCACCACAAAGCGCCCGTGAGCCGAGGCTCAGTAAGAAAACAAAATGTACAACAACAGAGAATATAACTTTAAAATAACCATTCAATGGTAATCAATAACATTAATTCATAGCCAGTATCATATACGTTCAATCACTAGATCAACTTGGGGCCGCTGCCCTACTTGGTTGGCTTTTAAGCCAATTCTCGGGCCTATGCCCTAGCCACGTGACCATAGAGTCACCTGGGGCCTCGCCCTTAGCTCTATCTCACTAGCCATAGAGCTATCCCAACCCTCGTGGTTCACCTTCGACCTTAGAGTCGATCAACATAATAGTATGTTGCTGGTTTAGGCCACTGCCTTTCGATCAGCGCATGGCGCGATATTTTCGTCCTTGACTTATAAGTCAAGCCTTGATCCAGGATTACATACCTTACTTAAAATAAATAGATGTGGATAGGCACATCCCGACAATTAAGCACATATCCATGCTAATCATATAATCTCATTAAATAACCATTTCCACAATGCTAAACATATTCACATAACGGACCCACATGCCCTAACCATAGAATTCATGTAACGAATATAAGCACTTAAGCATTTATTAACAAGCATTTAGAATAATAGCCTAATAAAACCAACCCTAGGGCCCAAGCCCTAATCATATCAATATATAACAAACGGGCCAAGCCCTGCTCACATACAACACGTTCCGGGTGCAGTTTTCTTACCTTAAGTCCAAGCAAGCGCAAACAAGAACGACCCTCGAGCATGATCCTGGTTCTGAGCCCTTAGCGATAGCCTAAGTCACAACCATAAAATAGGATTCTAATAATATCGAGTGATCAAAGGCTTCCGGACCAAGTCCTAGCCTCCGGGGTCTTGGGTTCCACCATACCGGGTAGTGAAAACAATCCCGAGTCCCTAAGGTTGAGTTCCCATGCTAAAAATCATCTTGGGGTCCAAAAACCCCCTAAGAGTCCCAGCCCCATGCCTCTATGTCGCGGCCCACCTCCAACCAGAGGCTCAGCCTCCCCAACCATCAGACACGCACTGCGGCCCAGCCATGGTAGCGCTGCGGCCCGCCCTTGCAGCAGAGCCCACCTTGGCTCCTAATAGTTCTAGAGGTCCACGGCACACCAAGAACTGAGCCGCGGCCTGACTTCTTCGAACCCAGAAAAACCTTCATTTCAGCAGCCAAATCCCATCCAATTTAACCCAAAAGCATCCCAACAACACAATTAAATCAATACAACAACTCTAATATGCTCCCAGCAACAAAACCCAACAGAAAACTAGTCCCAAAACTCATTAAACCACCAATTAAATCTTTAAACTTTAAGAGCTCAAGAACACTTAAAACCATCCATGAAAACTCATAATTTAATGGCCAGAAATCAAAATTCAAAGCTCACCTCAATTACTGTTTGAATCCACAAGCTGTGACAGATAAATCCCCAAGTCCTAAGCTTTTATTCTTGTGACTTCTAGTTAAAATCCCCTTGATTTCCAATGGTTTAGCTTGAGAGAGTTTTGAGAAAAGAAAAGAGGAACTGAGAGAAAGGGAGGGGGTCGGTTTAGGCAGCTTCAAATTTTTTCCCTTATTTTTGTCTTATCTAACTTAAGTCACTTAAGTTAATCCCAAGGCTCGGGGTACCAAAAACGTCCACGAGGGAAAAATGGTAAATTTCCCCAATATTCCCTCCTAAACACTCTAACTTCAAATATATCTCCAAATATTTATTTTCATAACTCAATAACCCAAATAAATATCTAATACTCAAAATACCCTTGACTCGCCCCGAGTCGGGTATCGAGTCCCATTGTGACTTTCCCACTAACTTGCTCCCTAGGATCGCCTCGTGTTGAATAATCCAAATAAACCCACATAATAATGTGGTCTCTCACATATATCACATATATGCACACAAATACACATTTATGCCCACAATGGGCCAAATTACCAAAGTTGCCCTTCTAATAAGAAGCGGGCCCTCATGCATATTTAACACCCCTAAATATGCACATCTAGTCATATTATCACGTAATTCACATAATTACAATTAACATAGCAATTAAACACATATTTTCACATATTGCCATCTCAGCCCCCTAATCAAGGCCCTAAGCCTTATTAGGTAACTTTGGGACATTATAGTAAGTATCTCTCTTTTTTGGTTTGAAGAATTTTTTTTTATTTTAGACTTTTGTTCTTCACCATGTTCATCCGCAATATTCACTGTATGCACTGTTAGGCTATTTCTAAACATTTTTAGCCAATAGGCTTCGACTTAGGTTCAACGGGTGAGTCCAAAAATATCTTTAGAAATAAGACATTCATAAAACTGGGAAATTTCTGGATAATTTCTATGGTAAATTAATTTAAAGAATACCCATTCGGGATAAATAAGACGAAGGGTTTTTAGGGTTCAAACCAGGTAGCTTAGGGGCAACACTTCTTGGGTGGTTTTTGCATTAAACCGCCTCCCATAGAAAGTAGTGGTCTGGCAGTCTGACACACGGATCCCTAAATATCAGAGGTCTGTTAGGAAACCGAGGCGCATAACTTAGGGTATCGTGTGGCATCATGCGATGGGTTTGAGGTTAACCTCAGCTCATATAACAAAAGTAAACCTTCCCCCCTTCGTACTTTTGCGTCAGTCATTAAACCCTCTTAGGTCGCCTACTAACTAGGTCGTTTGGCTCGTTAGGCGATTTGATGGCTCCTCACAAGAAAACCGCCCCTAAGAAGAATGTCTCAAGTTCGTCCGCTCAACAGAAGAACAATGGGAAGCAGATCGCCCCAGAGTCTCCTATCCCCCACTTCGGTCTGGTGGTGGAGAAGGAGGAGGCAGTTGACCCCAATGCCTACTTCGAGGTTGAATGCATCGTATCAAAGATCACGACCCAAGGGAGGGTGAACAAGATCATGTTGAGCCACAACATAGAGGTCGAGACCAGAGCTCTCCTTGCCTGACCTGCGTTCGAAGGGGAACGGAGCTGCTCCCCTTTCCAAGAAGACTTCGCGGCTTAGAGAAACGTGCACTTGAAGGCGGGGGCCCTTCTTTCCCTGGACCAATATTTTGCTGATTTCTTGAACTACGTGAAGTTGGCTTCATTTCTACTCCCCCCGAATTCTTATAGGCTTTTGGCGGGGCTGAAATACTTGTTTTTGAAGCATGAATGGGAGGTCCCCACTCCAGCAGATATATTATATTTCTTCTGCCTTAAAGCCATCCCGGAACAGAGGGGGCGAGGTGACGGGTTCTACTATCTAACAAGATTTCCCAACTCTACTCCCATCATCGAGCTTCCTACTCACCCCAACGACTACAAAGACATGTTCTTTGTGTCAAATGGGTTCCGGAATTACGAACACAGATACTTCAACCGTTCTCGTAAGTTCCTTACTTTTGAAACCTCAGCTCATGACATTTTTTATTCCTTTCAAGGTGTTTCTTTTGTTCGTGTCTTAACTAAATTTGTTTCTCGTGCAGCCATATTTGCAAGGATGTAGAAGTTCGTGACCCTCGAGGGTCAATACAAGAAATCGTCTGGGCTTCCACCCAGCGCGAAGGACTACCGCCAGGTCATGAATGACGTCATGATACTAGCAAGTAAGTTGATTGGCAAAGGTCAAACATTGGCCTTAAGGACTTGGGCTACCCTTCCAGTGATCCAGGAGCTCCCATCGTCTCAAGAGGAGGCCTTGCCAACCACCAAAGGCGAGGAGGAAGAAGAGGACGAGGTGCCTCTTGTGAGGAAAAGGTGGGCTCCCGAGGCTGTCCAGGCACCTGACTTAGAACTAGTTGCGTCTGGGGTAGTAGTCGGCCCCTCCGGCCAAGGTAACCCATACCCCTGTAGGGAATTAGATAAGGTTGTTGCCAATTTTAGGTTAGTTTGATTTAACCCAAATCATCTCGTCCATTCGTCATCCTTATATCCCAGATCGTAGTGTCACCCTACTCCAATGCATAGACCACCTAGTGGTACTCCATGACATTAGTTACCCTAAGGGCACAGTAGTTGTTGACAACACTTTAAACTTTAGATTTGCCATTTTTTAGGAGTATGGAACCAACTGTAGGACCTAGTCTTCTCTGCTCCAAGGTTCCATTGCCCCTAGATTTAGACAATATGTAGATGAATTCAGCCCGGAGGAAGGACCTGAGTCTGGGTCCCTTAGGATCCTAGAAATATTAACCATAAATTCTCCCTCTCCTCCATTAGTTCCAAGGCCGGAGGTCGTGATAATAGACTCCTCCCCCAGCCCGAAGGGTAGGATCTTTGTTTATTTTCTTTCTTTGTGTATTTCTGACAACCTTATTTGAGAACTAATTCCTTTTTGTTATTTTCAAGCAAAGAGATGGAACAATCCAGAGCTCCTGACCTCCGAACTGCCTTTCAGACAAAAAAAAACTAGCTTGGGCCCCACCGTAAAGAGGCTCATGATCTCAAAGAAAACCCCCCTGCTGCAGGCAACACCTCCAGATCCCCTGCCAAGGGGAAAGACGCGAGCTCAACCCAGGAATCAGTTCCGGTGAGTATTGTTATCGCTAGGGTTCCTCCTCCTCCTCCTCCTCCTCCTCCTCCTCCTCCACCTCGATTCACGCCTCCTCAAGACCAAGTACTACAAGCTGATCCTCCAGCCCCCACCGTTCGAATTCTAGTAGATCCCCAGGATCTGAAAAAGATCCCTGAAGCTTTTTGGGGCATCATTTATGAGACAGCAAGCCATATGGTGGGGCACGCCTATAAGGCTAGCTCGAGGGATCTAAGGACCATCGAGGAGCGCAGCCTAGAGAATGTCTTGGGGTCAGCTATGGGGATGAACCTCATTGTAAGTTATCTTTCCTTTGTGAAAAAATCTGTATTATTGTGATCAAGGGTATATCTCTGACTTGTTTTGTTATTTTGCAGTTTTTCCTGGCCCAATATCGTAGCATAGCCCGGGCTAGGGCTAGAAATGATGAGCTCCGGGCCAAATTAAATGCCGCTAACACTGCCCTAACAGCTGCTCAAGAAGGCGAGCAGGTCGCCAAAGCTGCCTTGGCGGCCGCTCAAAAGAGTGAGCATGATGCTAAGGGCATTCTCACCTCGTCCTAGGAAAATGAGCAGGCTATGAACACTGCATTATCTACCCTCCAGGCTCAAACTACACAACTTCAGCTCGAGCTTGATGAAGCCAAAACCAAACTGCTCGAGGTCGAGGCCGCAGTTAAAGAAGAAAAGGCGGCCTCATTTTCTTCCATGGAAGAGATGTTATACCAGTGATGGGGCTTCAACCCAGATGGGAACTTTTCTTTCATGCAAACCGGACTGTGGGATCCGCTCCTTGAAAAATTTAAGGCTTGGCTTTTGCAAGAACCGTTAGAGACTGATGAGGTTTCCGGGGCAGCTAAGGGAGATGGCGAGGAGGTCAACTCGATAGGGCGAACTAGTGGACTCAATGATAGCTTCTTCTTTTTTTATTTGTCTATAATTGTTTAACATTTTTTTTATTAAACAATTGCCTTCAGGCTTGGTTTGAGGTTTTTCTCCTTGGGATAATGCCTACTTTGTTTCAATATATATCTAACTTTTTGATCCATTTATCATTCCTTTACTCCCTCATGTTTATGACTCCTTAGACTTGTACATTCAAGTTTTTAGGAATCGATTTTTAGATCGGGATAGATGTTTTGAGCTCGGTTATATCCAAGTTTTGTGTGTTGATTTGTACCATACCTGTTAAGAATCAGGCCTTGAACCCAGTTATATCCGGGGTTTTTAATAATTTAACTTAGTTCATGTTAGGTTTATTGATAACTCGAGCTTTAAAAAGCCCTTGATATTAAACAGTTTTCCCAACTTTCTAAGTAATTTAAACTTAGTTCGTGTTGGGTTTATTGATAACTCGAGCTTTTTAAAAAAAAAAGGCCCTTGATATTAAACAATTTTCCCAACTTTCCATGTTTTTGACCTAGTCATATCCAGGGTTTTAAAATGATTAAATTTAGTTCATGCTAGGTTTATTGACAACTCGAGCCCTTTTTTTTTTTTGACCTAGTCAATCGAATAATCAATGTTTCAAGCTTCTAAGTTTTGGAACTTGCTTGTATCTAGGGTTTTAAATGATTAAACTTAGTTCGTGCTAGGTTTATTGACAACTCGAGCTCTTATAAAAGTCGTCGAACAATCAATTTTCCAAGCTTCTAAGTTTCGGACTTGGTTGTATCCAGGGTTTTAAATGTTTAAACTTAGTTCGTGCTAGGTTTATTGACAACTCGAGCTCTTAAAAAAGTCATTGAATAATCAACTTTCCAAGCTTCTAAGTTTCGGACCTGGTTGTATCCAAGGTTTTAAATAATTAAACTTATCAAGCGATCTCAATCTGGCCAACCTCGGGTTGTATGGGTTATATGCCCCCCAAGTAACCAGAATGTAGAAACTTTCTTGGTTGCTTTTAAAAACATTAATACACGAGCTAATACAACCTTAACAAGAAATTATTTAATAATCCATCTATTATTCAATCAAATGGCTTTTATAAATAAGCCTTACATGGATGATGGTACTACTGATAATACTTCTTTAAATGTAAGGCATTCCAGGTCTGTGGGACCACTTCCCCATTCAATCGAGCTATCTTGAAAGTTCCTTCTCGCAAAACCTCAACGACCTGATATGGTCCCTCCCAATTCGAGCCTAACACACCATCCTTGGGACCTTTATTTGCAAGAAAGACCCTTCGGAGAACTAGGTCGCCCAATCCAAATCTTCGTGTCTTAACTTTAGAATTAAAGTGACGAGTGATTTTTTGTTGATAATGGGCGAGTTGTAACTGTGATTCCTTTCGTTTCTCTTCAATCAGGTCGAGAGATGCATTAAGTAGTTCATCATTATGTTCCTGGCTGAATGTCCTTTGCCTGTGAGCGGCTACCATGGCTTCAACTGGAAGGACGACCTCGCTTCCAAAAGTTAGGGAAAAAGGAGTATGTCCCATGGAGGTTTTGTGAGAAGTCTGGTATGCCCAAAGTACTTTCGGAAGTTTTTCAGACCATAATCCTTTCGCCTCGTCTAACCACTTCTTCAGGCTCGCCTTTAGGGTTTTTTTACAACCTAGACCTGTCCATTGGCCTGTGGATATGCTACTGAGGATAAACTCTTAATAATGCCATATTTTTCACAGAAGTCAGTGAAGAGATCACTGTCGAACTGTGTCCCATTGTATGACACGATCTTTTAAGGAAGCGCAAACTGACATATAATACTCTTCACCGCAAAGTCTAGGACTTTCTTTGAAGTGATGGTTGCCAGAGGTTCGGCTTCTACCCACTTCGTGAAATAGTCGATCACCACTACCGCGTAACGAACTCCTCCCTTTCCCATAGGTAGGGATCCTATTAGGTCGATTCCCCATACTGCAAATGGCCACAAGGATGAGATCATCGTTAGCTCGACTAGAGCAGCTCGGGCAACTATGGCGAAACGCTGGAATTTGTCGCATTTCTGAACAAACGAGATCAATTCTTTTGTTAAAGTGGGCCAAAAATATCCATGCCTCAGTATTTTTAGTGCTAGGTTTTGCCCCCCAGCATGATTTCCACAAAAGCCTCTGTGCACTTCTTGCAATATGTTTTTAGCTTCCTCGAGTAGAACACATCGTAGGAGAGGCAATGAATGACCATGTCAGTACAATGTCCCATCCACTATCACATACCTTGGAGCTTGATACAGTATTTTTCTTGCATCCTTTATATCCTCAAGTAGCTTTCCTGTTGTGAGGTATTCCATTATGGGAGTCATCCAGGTCGGTCTTGTGTCTATCATCTCGACCTCTACCGTTTCTTCTGTCACGCTTGGATTCTCCAAGAACTCCATTGCCACTACGTTCAAGGTCACAGATTCTTTGGTGGCGGCAAGCCTTGCCAAAGCGTCAGTATTAGAGTTCTGCTTGTGGGGTATATGTTCAATAGTACTGTACTCAAATTCGGACAGCTCTCCCTTCTCCTTAGCTAAGTAGGCCACCATCTTGGTACCTCGAGCTTCATATTCTCCCAACACCTGATTAACCACGAGCTGAGAATCGCTATAGCATTGGATGGACTTCGCTTTGAGCTCCCTTGCCACTCTCAGTCCAGCTAGTAAGGCTTCATATTCGGCTTCGTTGTTAGATGCTTCGAATCTGAATCTCAGAGTTGTATGGAATCAATGCCCTTCTAGGGAGATTAGTATGATCCCAGCTCCTGATCCGTTCTCGTTCGATGATTGATATCGCCCAATAAACTCCTAAGTGGTCGCAGTAGTATCGGGCTATGTCGTATCCACAGAGAGGTCAAATACAAGTAAAAAGAAAGATTAGTAAATTAGAAATAATAAACTTTGAAATAATGTAACTTTGAAAAATAATATTTTTTTTAAAACACTAAATAAACAAAATTGAGGAATTAGAATCAGAAATAAAATATGGAAGGCATAAGTTTCATTCATGCAAACATATAAATTTTAATAAAATTGATTCATTCTACTCAACTATAATTCTACACCGTTAATTATAGTTGGAAAATATATATAATAAAGCTCACCTTAAAATATGTTCTTAATTAAATTATACTAACTTCTAATTTTAAAAACCTATCATATTATATAACTTAGAGCGACAAAATACCAATGGCAGAATGTAGTAAAAAGCATATCATATAACAAATATCCTAAATCAAATCAAGAGCCTAAATTACATAAGAAGAGCATGACTAGACTTATGTAAAAGACACTAATAAATTTAGAATAAAAATTAGAAGAAAATAAATTTAATTGTAACAAAGATATAGAAATGAAGAACAAAATAAAGAATCAATATATTAAAAATATAATGTGAAACCTGAACTTCACTCTAGCATTTCCTTAAGAGAATTTAGCCTAAAATAGGCATTGTTTTCACTCAAAGAAATGAAAAAGAACTGAAAGAAAAATAAGAACAAAAAAATGTTTTTCTCTCTCACTATACTCTCCACCCTTAATTCCACAATCTGATTCTCCTTTTTTCTCCATTTGGCTCTCTATTTATAGTGGAAATAGGACCCAAAATGTGTAAAATCGTGTACAAAATAGTGGGAAAGTGGCATAAAAACTTATGGAAATGGGGCAAGTGGTGTTGAGCCGTGGGGGACATCTGGGCCATGTGGCGGAAGCTGATTGGCTCGGTAGGCGGCATGGCAAGCGCGTGGGAGACAGCTGCCAGGCGAGTGGGACAGGTGGCGGGCTCGGGTTGGCTCGGCAGCTGGCATGTCAGGCATGGCAGGTGCGTGTCAGGCGGCAAGTGTGGCAGGCGCAGGGACATGTGGCGGCTGCTGGCTCGGCTTGGCTCGCTCGGCTCAGCTCAGCTCGGCTGGGCTGCTGAAGACTTTGGGCCTGGGCTCCGTTTTAGGCCTAATTTTGTCAAAAAGGCCATTTTCTTCATGATTTCTTCAATTTTAATTCTTTCTTTCTTCTTTCTTTTTCTTTGTGTCAAAATACATTTTATTTCTTGAAAATTAAACACAAATTAAATTAAAATTAATGTCTTCAAATATAAAATATATGACAATAAGTCCATGAAAATATTAATTAAAACTTAATTAATTTTAAACTTTAAGACTAATAAAATGATACTTTTGAACACTAATCACAACCCCCAACCAGCTTATTGCTAGTCTCTAGCAATTCAAGCGCAATAATAAATGTCAACATGATATATTTCCGGTCAAAAATTATAAAAGAACTTAAATATTAACACAAAATGTTAGTAACAAGTCAACAAGAGTTATCAAAATTACATTGAATAAATCTAGAGTTGTGAGTGTGTGCACCAAACTTGAACCTTCTTACCGCAAACCATAGCACATAAAGCCTTCAAAATTATGCCAAGTAAAAGTCTCAACTCCATTAACCTCTCATGTAATTGAAAATATTAAAAGTTAAGAGTTTCGCTCATGGAGTTGGAAATAAAGAAGTAAGCACTCATCAAATGGATATATATATACATATTTAGGACAAACTTTTAAATAATCATTGAAACGAAGATAGGAAATAAACTATTTGGACAACCACCATAAAGAGTACCACAAAACCAGTTTTTCGGGAATTCTAAGTTAAATAGACAATCTTTACATTTATTCTAAGAGCCATAAAATAAAACATGAAATTAATAAACACGCTTTATTTTTAACATAAGAGACAACATAATTGAAAATGATAAAACTATTGCTCTTGTGTTTTTCTTCTTTTTTTTTTCTTTTTCTTTTTCTTCTTCTTTTTTCGTCTCTTTTTTTTATGAAGAACATAATAAAAGGCTCTCTAATAAGATTTGTCTATAGAAAATATTATCCCTAAAACATCATCCATTCATACCACAATACCCTATACAAATAATTATAACAATTTCTAAGAATCAATAAAAAAATTTAAGTTGTTTTCTCAAGTCTCACCTCTCACAGAAAAAAATGAATTCTTAAACATGGAAAATTTCTAAGCAAATATGTGCTAACAACCATCTTACCACAACGTTTCGCATGTGCATTAGGTAACTCTAGAGAAACTCTTAGTAATACAGATAACAAAAATTGACTCAAAAGTAACATTTTGCAAGAATAAATAAGTAATTTTTTTAAACCTCCTCTTTAATCCTTAATTGATGGCAACCTGACCGGAGATCGATCTTAGAGAACATTGTCTTCCCCTGTAACTGGTCAAATAAGTCGTCGATCCTAGGTAATGGGTATTTGTTCTTAATGGTCAACTTGTTCAGCTCCCTGTAGTCAATACACATCCTAAGAGATTCGTCTTTCTTCTTAATGAACAACACTGGAGCACCCCATGGCGAGAAACTCGATCTGATGAACCCCAAATCCAGTAGCTCCTGCAATTGAATCTTCAACTCATTCAACTCCGTCGGAGCCATTTTGTAAGGTGTCCTAGATACTGGCTCCGCCCCTGGCACCAACTCTATAACAAACTCAATCTCCCACTACGGCGACAACCCTGGCAGGTCTGCTGGAAATAAATCTGGAAACTCACATACCAATCTGGTCTCACCCGGCCCAACCGACACAACCCTAGAGGTATCCACAATGTTCGCTAGGAATCCTATGCAACCTTCCTGCCTCAAGTCTCTAGCCTTCAGTGCTGAAATCATAGGTACCCGCGGTCCACCGACTGTCCCCACAAATACAAAGGGTACCTCCCCTTCTGGTTCAAAAGTCACCATCCTGCGCTTGCAGTCAATCATCGCCCCATACTTTGATAACCAATCCATTCCTAGAATCATATCGAAGTCATCCATCACTAGCTCAATCAGATCCACAGATAATTCCCTACCGTCTATCTCTACTGGAAATGCTCTAATCCATCTCCTAGAGACTACCAGTTCTCCAGTTGGCAACAAAGTCTGAAAACCCCTAGCATACAAATCACTAGGTCTACACAGCTGATCTATCACTCTAGCAGACACAAATGAATGGGTAGCCCCTGAATCAATCAATGCAGTAAAAGAGAACCAGCATTAGAAATCTGACCTGTCACGACTAAGGGGCCAGCCTTTGCCTCAGTCTGAGTCAAGGTGAATACTCTGGCAGGAGTGAGGCTGTCACCCTGCTTCGGCTCCTCTTTTTTGGCCTATGGACAATCCTTCTTCAGATGATTGACACTCCCACAAGTAAAGCAGGCCCTGACCCTACACTCCCCCTGATGTCGTCGTCTGCATCAAGGACACACTGGAAAACCCCTCCAGTTGTCAACCCCCGCCCTGACGGCCACTAAATGCACACCAGGCCCTCCTACCAAGCTAGGAGGAACGAAAGAATCTGGGGCCTTTCTCTTCTGCTCACTGGGGCCACTACCTCGACTAGATTCAGTAAAAGGGGGAACCGTCCTCCTGGCATCGCGCCTAGCAGCGCCCTCTCTCCAAATCTGATCCTTGGCCCCCTCAGCAGTAAGGGCCTTGTCCACTACCTAAGCATAAGTAGTAGTCTCTAGGTCCAAGGTAATCTTAACATCACGGGCGATCATGACATTCAATCCCCGCACAAACCTATCCCTTCTTGTCGCATCAATCGGCACCAAATCCAGTGCGAACTTCGCCAACCGGTCAAATTTCAAGGTATACTCAGTAACTGTCGACTGGTTCTGAGTTAGGTTGATAAACTCATTAACCTTCGCAGCTCGGACTGCAACACTATAATACTTCTCATTAAATATGTTTCTGAACTCTTCCCAGGTCATAACGGCAACATTCTTTCTCTGGATCACTACATCCCACCAGATGTTGGCATCCTCTCTAAACATGTAGCTGGCACAAGCTACCCTCTCGTTCCCTACCACTCTCATAAAATCCAGAATGGAGGAAATCATATTCATCCACTACTCTGCCCGCAGTGGGTCTGGTCCACCCTTGAAGGTGGGAGGATGCTGCTTCCTAAACATCTCATACAAAGGTTCCCACCTATTCTCCATAACAGGTTGCACCAGCACTAGCGCCACAGTCTGTAGTCTGGCTACCATATCGGCAAACATCTATTGCCAATTCTGTGGGGCAGGTGGAGGGTCCTGACCCTGGTTGTCATCCTCGGCCCTACTTCCACGGAGTCTCGATGATTGTTGAGGCATCTCAACAATATGCCTGCAATCAACGAAGTCGCTCATTAGGCATGATAACAACATCCAAAACCACCTCCTAATCCACAACAACTAACTGTAAACAACAGTCCACATACCATACAAATAGCATATAACACTCAACGGGCCATGCCCTGACATCATGCATATGTTAACTCATTCATCATGCTCTATATAAAATAAGTAGGCAAACAAGGCATTTAAGCACATAATCAAGCATATAATCCAATCATCACCAACCAACCCTGAGTCGAGCTTGTCACTGACAATGAGCATACATGTTCGGTCAATCTCCAGGAACCATAAACCTTGGCTCGCTCTAATACCAAGTTGTAATGCCCTACTTCCTTAGATTCATTACTAAGTGAGTTTAAAACGTGCAATTAACCCGCTAATCGAGGATTTAGGTCAAAGGTGTAACTAAACTGTAATAAAAGTTACATAATTTGAAAATGTAATCATTCATTGAAAATTATAAATCATTTAACATTCGGGATCCCAAAATACTGTTTAGAAATATTTACAACTCAAATATATGATTAAAGTCGACTAAACGACAAAATATGATTTAGTACAAAACATCTCCCAAGAATACCCCTAGTTGTGGCAGCCAGGCAAGCCGAACATGTACACGTCGCTCCACGCTCTCCATACTCATGGTTGGTCGACCTTCCCCTTGCCCTTACCTGCACCATAGAGCACCCATGAGCCGAAGCCCAGCAAGAAAACTCCACACAAATAAATAACATATGCATATCAATCATTCCACATATAACAAATCTGCCAACAGGCTAAACACATACGACCATGCCGTCCTAGGCGCTTTGCCAAGCTCTGGGTTCGCGGTCTACACCGTGAGGATATCCTAGGTATCCTTTAGGGTCTCACCCTGGCAACTCGCACTCCGCGTGCTAAACGCTACTCCCGGCCCCTTGCCGTTCTCGGTCTTCGCCGTTCCCAGCCCTCACCATTCTCGGCCTTCACTGTTCCCGGCTCTTGCCATTCATTCACATATATGCACACATAGCATAATTAAATAAATACTTAAACATGTATAAACATATTCAATAGGGCTACGCCCTGCAACACAATCATATAGGGTCGTGCTCTGCTCTATGGGTACGACAGTTTTCTTACCTGTGTCCCGAGCTTCTTGAGCACCGAAATCCCGAGCACAGTCCTCTAACTCGAGCCTCGCTGAAAACCTAGTCACAACACTTACATAACACTCTCATTACGAACCAATTCATAATCATACCCCCGGAACCAATCCCGTGCTCTCGGGACCTCCCGTTTCCCCACACAAGGTAGCGAAAGCGTCCCCCGAGCCCCTTGAGCCAAAACCCTAAAAACACAAAATCTCCATATCTTGAAAATGGCCTAGCGTCGCGGCACGACCCTATAGGGGCCGCGGCGCCCAGTATGGCTCCCTTGTCCTAATTCAACCCACTGTCGCAGCACAGAAGAACAGAGCCGCAGCGCTCATACCCGAGCCCAGAAAACTGGGTTTTTCCCAACATTTTTCTCAAGCCAAAACTCATCCAAATCACTACCAAAGTATACCCAAGTCCCAATTCGGCCTAAAACCTCAAATAAACAGTATAGCAACTCAGAAACAACAGCAACAAACTCAAACACACAATCAAACCCAAGAATCACCTAGTGGTTTAAAACTCCACAAATTTAAACCACACTTTACAAAACTTAAACCATATTAGAATATAAACCTCATAAATGCATGGAATTCTTACCTCAAGCAGGAATTCGACCTTGAGCTACTTTCAAGTCCAACTCCAAGCTTAAATCCTTTGATTCCCAAGCTGAATTTCACTCCAATAATCCACAAGAAAATAACACAATTCAACTTACTAACCTAACATTCTCAGCAGAATTTCAACAAAGAAAAGAGTTAAAACTTACCCTTGAATTTTTGGCCTAAAGTCTCCCAAAGTCAGGCACCCAAGATCAAGCACTATGGAGGGAGAGGAGGGGACAACCGATTGGGAAAGGCTGAGAGAGGTTTTGGTCCCTTTTTCCTTCCTTTCTTCAATTGTCTAACACATTCCAAAACTCCCAGCTCCCACTGAATATAACCTCTTGCCAAAAGTCAAAATTACCCCTTAAGTAAAACTAAATCCTCAAGTATCACCAAGGGTAGTTTAGTCATTTGACATATTCCGCTAAATCCTCGAGTACACCTAAAAATCCCCGTTTAATCCCGACATACCAAATTATTGATAAACTACTAACCATTACTCAATAATTCCCGAGCATAAGTTATATTCCCAAAATACCCCTAGGCTCCTCCCGAGCCGGGTATTTGACCCCGTTGTGACTTTCTAGCTAAACCGCCCTCTAGGACCGTCTTGGATCGTGCATCATAATTATATCACCACTCACACGTGGTATCAATCACAATATATACCAATATTGCATTTATGCCCTCAGCGGGCTAAAATTACAAATATGCCCCTAATAACCAAATGGGGCTCACATGCATATTTAATTCACCTAAACATGCATTTCTACTCACATATTCATCAAATTCACATATTAACAAAATAAATCAATTATTGCCCTCCAGGCACGCTAATCAAGGCCCTAAGCTCCTAAGCCTTATTGGAAAATTTGGGACGCTACACTGGGTGTCTTCCCAGCTGATATATTCTTGTGCTCATCGGATGAAGTCTTCGAGCCTTCGACACCCTCTCTGCTGGAGGTCATCCCACAACGAGGACCCCGCAAGGATGCTGGCTTGTAAGGCCATTAGCTGCTGGCCATCGTCAACCCTCTTGGTGCTCATAGCTTCCTCCTTGAAGTGCTTGATGTAAGCTTTAAGGGTCTCGAAGGATCCTTGCTTTATGTTGGCCAAAGCATTGAGCTCAAAGCTCACCTTTCGAGCTGCTATGAATTGTCTTCAGAATGAAGATGACATTTGGTGCCACGAATGGATGGATCCTTACCTGTGCTTCTTGAACCATTCATCTATTGGCCTTGTCAAGGTTATCGAGAACACATGACACTCGGCATCTTCGGAGACGCGATGCATCGACATCAACCTATTGAACTTTGAAAGGTTGTCGGTGGGATCCATACTACCATTATAGAATGTGATGGCACGCATCTTAAAGCCTCACGGTAACGAGGCTTCCACAATGTGAGGAGTACATGGCTCCCCATCCTCATCCTCCAAGTCGGAGTCATGGCCCTGATGTCGGGACATTCTGAGCATTATCCTCTTCAAGCTTTCTAATTTTTTGTGGAGGGGGTCACGGTCTTGGTTGGCAGTTTGTGCTGAGTTATCCCTCTTTCGGGTGTTGAGGCTGTTCCAGAGGTCTGAATGGTCCTTCCCCCCAGGTTTATGTCTGAAAGCCTTATTACACCTATGAGCGTTCAGGCCTTCTCGCATGTCAGTTTGGCCTTGGAATGCACCACTGCCCTCGGGTATGCTACTTTCGTTTCTCCGTCGGATTCTACGTTTTCGTTGTTTACAAAGATGCTGATGTCGCGCTCTCCGCTAACGGAGAAGTTTCGCTTGTTGGCTCCTTGGCCATTGTTCCTGTGGTGATGGCAAGGTGTTGGGGGGACACCACCTCCGGGCCTCGCACGATCTGTATTGGTGCGCCTGGGCAAAACGCCCTGGGCTCCACGAGCTCTGACGTTCTTTTGGTGTCCTCGGGCATCTAGGCCTTTACCTTTACCGGCAGGCCTCTGGGCCAAGTTGTCATTGGGGTTCCGATGAGCCTTTTTTTCTTAGGAGCAAGATTGTCATCGATCATACCCTTGCCACGATCTTGTGGCACAGGTGGGGCTCCAACTCCAACTGGGAGCACGAGGGGCACGCCAGCTAGCAGATCTTGCGCCACATCATTCGGGTGTCCTAGAGGCACACTGGCTGGGTCGACAAGTGGCACCCCAGCTAGGTGCACAGGTGGCACACCAGCTGGCTTCCTAGATGGTACTTCTCCAAGGGGGTCCACTCGCATCCCTTGGGCCGCCAGAGTAGCCCTCGTGGCATCATCTTCTGTATGGCGGTGATATTACCCTCCTGGGGGTCGAGCTTTTGCTGCTCAGTGGCCACCTAGTCGTGAAGCGCCACCACCTCTGGCGTCTCCTCCGCGTCCATGGGCTGAAGATATTCCTCCTCGTAATACTTGCCATCCATAGTGTCATATTTGGCATTTTCGACATAGTCTTCCACCATCTCAGGGAGGTTCTGGGGTGGTGGAAGGCTGGTTTCTCCTCCCTCAACTTCAGCAGGAAGAGCTGGATCGTCTGGTGTGTTTCTCCGAGTATTCACCACGATTAAGTTCTTCAAGCTTTCTTCAGGCTCTCAACGAAAGCACCAAAATGTTGACTGCCTTTTTCGCTATCAACTAAATTTGAGAGTATAAAGAAAATAATATAAAAGAACACAGGGATTTTACGTGGTCCAGGCTATAAAAGAGTCCTAGCCATGAGTCTCTGGTATTTAGTGAGCTTGAAGCTTGTTTTAGCAAGGTTCAATGATAGTTCTCAGGAAGCGTATATATTTCACTGAGTTACAAAGTTTCTCTCTTTAAAAATCTGAACCCTTAACAAGGAGATACCCCAACCCTATTTATAGAGGCCGAGATCATTAGTGTTAATCATCTACCATTAATACAATTTTCCCCATCCTGGGGTATTAACCTTGAGTTAATACAAAAAGTGGGTGCACTAAATAAGGACTACGACCTAGGTGGATTGCACAGCGCCCATTGCAGAACGCCACGCACCAACTTTATGGGGAACATATCTATGACTGTCAGGGTACGGCACACGTTTGCCCATATTAGGCGGTGTTGTGGGAAATGTTGATTGTCGAGTGTACTAACTCGACACCACTAATCGAGGCTCACCAACAATTGTCAGATGATCTTCCAGTGGCCCATGCCCGCAGTGACTGACACCTGGCAGCCACTCTGGGTCCGAGGACCAGAATCCTAGACTACGGAGATGGGTGAGTAAGGAGAGCCTCTCGGGACGTGGTCTCATACAGAGACATCCTCACCTCGAGAACAGACCTCGGGACGAGGCCTCACTTGGAGACATCCATGACCTAGAGATTGGCTCAGGTCATTCTCGGGACAGGGCCTCAATCGAAGACATCCTCACCTCAAGGATAGACCTCAGGGCGTGGCCTCACTCGAAGGCACCCACGTCTTGGCCGAATTGGGTTCTCAAAGATTTCACACTCTGAGAACCTCACGAATTGCCTTGTCACCAATTACTCCTAATTTCCACGTGTCTGATGGTGAAAACACGAACAACAGCCTTAAAATAACTAATTGGTATATTAAGATCTATAAATAAGTTTTGGAGGTAACCAAAAGGTATCTCAAATATTATATGATCTAAAAATAAATATTTTTCATATAAAAAAGTAACCAATCAATATCGTAAGTAACCAAAAAGTAACTTTTTACAACCCAGAAAACAAAAAAATTTGGAAAGCGGGAATTAATAATTTTTTTTTCAAAATCTGATATACAATGTTGACGTGACAGTATTTGTGTAATTAAATTTTTCTACAATATTTTTAGAATTAAGTAACATCATATGTATATACATATATATGTAAATTTCCCAAAAAAAATTCTACCTAAAAATGGAGATAAAAGAGAATGATTTTTTTAAAATATAAGACATTAAAAATTTAGTAAAATAACCTTCATTTAAAACAAAATAAAATTAATAATATAAGTAAAATAATAAAAAACATAAATACACTACTTTCTTTCCTTTCATTTTTTGACTCAAAACCAAACAATTTAAAATGGAAAATAATTTTCTTTTCCTTGAGATTTTCTTTCACTCCAACTTTTTCTATCTTTCCTATTTTCTTTGTTCTTTGTCTTGAGTTCCTACAATAAATTATGACTTGGACTTCCTCAAAAAGAACTAAATCAATAAATTCGAAATCAAATATGTGAAAGATTGGATTTTTATTTGTCTAGGTTTTCCATAAACTTGGAAAGAATTTGATTTTATGCTACTTCAGTTCTTCATTTGGTTGCCGATAAAGTGGCAATCGAAAATTATTTTATTGAGTGTGAATGTAACATAGAATCACGGTTTACAATGGAGACGAAGTAAGAGTGGCTTTCATGTAAAAAAAATTCTTCTTTAATCGAGTTAAGCAGCATTGAGGAGAAGTGTCAGTCTCATCTAACTTTTTATTTTATTTTCTTTTCTTTTAATTGAGTTTAGTTGCGACTGCATTTTTTAGAAAACTTAGCACTAAGGGAAAAAAAAGTATATATACTATTTAGAAAGAAAAAAACAAAAAAAACAAATAATCTAATACAATAAAGTCTATATTGAATAGAGAAAGATTCCACTTTGGACTATGATAGGAAAATGCTCGACGGGTGAAGCAATAATTTCGTATTACAATGCTACAAAACAAAGATGAAAGAAGAATTTCTTTTTAGAAAAAATGTTCCGTATACATTAGATTATAATGCTTAATTTATCACCCAAAAAAAGGCATTTAAGTAATCATATATACATAAACTAAATGATATTTGGCAAAATAACTTTTTTTCAGTCACTTTGCCGATAAATTATTGTTGATAACTTTTTACAAAACAAGTTTTGGCATTTACTGCACAATCAACACTACGTCTAAAAAATTATTTTGTAAAAAATTATGAAAAGAAAATTATTTTGCAAAGTAAATTAGAAAGGGGACTGGGAGTATAATAGCCCCAAATTTATTGGTTAATTAAATAAATACCTCTATTTTAAAAAATTTAAGAAAATGGCTGAATGCACATTTCAAAATAATAAAATCACACAAATAATAAGAAACCATATTGTTAAATGTATATACCATAAATTGTAATCCAACTCTAATATACCATGGTACAAAAACAAATATAAGATATTGTTAACTTGGTTTTTTATATTATTTGAAGGTTATATTAATATTTTATATATAGATTTAAGTGGTATATTATTTTATAAGCTTGATATATTATTTTTATGTATGGTAGTATATCATTTATTTTATCAATCTTATTTCAAAATTATATAATATTATTATTTAATTATAATGGTATATCATTTTAATTGCTTAGTATATGTAATTTCTATATTATGGTATATCATTTATAATTAGTCAATCATATTTCAAATTTATATTAATATTTTCTATTTAAATCTAAGTAGTATATTATTTTATGAGTTTGGTATATCTATCTGACATATTGTCGTATATCTTTTTTTTTTCTAAATCATATATATTTTTTTTAATTTTAATGATACATTATTCTTTCTTTGGATGCTTCGTACTAACAAAAATATATCTTCTTAAAACTTATATACCATAAACTTGTGAAATTTTCATCCTATGCTATAATCAACTCTAACTTCTTTTGAAGGAAAAAAATTAGCCAACTCAAATATATCATAGTAATATATATTTAAATTCATGCCATGTTAAAATTATGTCATAATCATGTATTTTATACTCATTAAGCTATAGCCAACTCTAATACACCATATTACAAAGAATAGACATACAATGTTGTTAAACTTATAATTTTATATTTTAACTTTTTTCACCTTAAGCTATACCTAATTCTTATATAACATAATACAGCTAACAAATATGCCATATTGTTGAACTTATATATCCTAAACTTGTGCTTTTTTTTCACGCATACTATGATATTTGCATTTTCCAATCTTCAATCGCAAACCACACCGCAATAAGTTCAGTGTTGCAGATGGAGCAACTAAAGATATGAGTCATCAGATACTATAATGCCCAAAATTAATGACATACAATAGGACTGAGAAGATAAACCATTGTCCTAAGGGCATTATTCTACTCAACAAAGAAGCTTTACACCAAGGTGAGCAAAATTCCTTCATGAACATTCATTGGACTGAATTTCTGATAGTTGACCTTTTCAACAAGTGAAACGTCTTGTGAATTGAATCTTTAACATAAAGAAGATTGATGATTAGTGCTCAGTACTAGACTAATACAGACGTGACAATTTAATATTATGAAGTTTATCTGTATTAGTCTGGTGCTGAATAATTGTGCATTGCTCGTAATAAAAGAAAGCTAAGTTAGGTCCAATATCAACCCTAATATTATAATATGGTAGCATGGACCTGAATCATTTTCTTCTCGAGCACCAAAAGCCACTTTCAAAACTCGTTAGTCAACTTACAGTTAAGAGAAAAGATCATTTTGGTGTGGACGAAGCATGATGTTCCAAAAATTTCCACGAAGGATGTTCCAAAAACTCTGATGATGGCATATCAGTTTGTAAAATACTCTTCATCCATTTTACACGGTTTACAAGGTCTTCCAAGTTCACAATGGCAGCTTCCATTGAATTGGAAAACAACAAGTTTGGGAGAATGTTCCCATCAGTTCTCATCTTCTTTAAGGAACCACCATCATCAAATCTGTCTTTCCCACCTGTAGTCCCACCTATTTCGTTTGATGCAGATTTAACATGTGAATTTGAATCATTATCAGAGAAATTAGTTCTCCCAAAGCCACTATCAGCAGTCATATCTGACTTCATATCTTTTCCTGGCACATGCATATTCTTTACTACTGTAGTAGACAGAGGTCTTTTTTTGTTTCCTTCCAACTGATCAGGAGGTAGAATCATTATCTGAGAAACAGGAGTTCCACAAATTTTGTTTGGTGTAGATTTAGCATGTGAAATTGAATCATTATCAGAGCAACCGGTTTTCCCAATGCCACTATTGTTTGCCATATCTGAGTTGATATCTGTTACCGAAGTGTGCATCTCCTTTTCTCTATTCTTTTCCTTATCTTCCAACTTATCAGAAGGCTGTGATGAGTTAGATGAAGCATGAGAAACAAATGAAGATTGAGATGCTTCACCAACACCCGAAACAACAGTTGTATCTGCACTCGCAGAATGTGCCAACAAGGTAGAACTTCTGCCTGAAAACATGACAAGCCTAACTAAATCAGTTCAATTTCTTACATTAGCAAAACAAAGGGAACCATATGGGTAAAAATGCAAAATAGAAAATCTGATCCACAGTAGGTATGTCTAGATTTGATAGAACACACATGACATGTCTTGTCCATTACAAGTTTGGATCAGTTTGCTTTTAATGTTTGCTGCCTCTATATTTCTCTATAAGGTTCAATTACTTGCAGTGAATACAATCATCACACCAAAAATAAGGAAAATGACCTACACAGGCTTAGCCGAGGATGCAGATTTCACAGCCGAATCATAACTGGTCTTTCAGTTAGTCTTGCTTTATATGTTGGTTTAGTATTAAGTACTTATTACTGGCATTCTAGGATGTAATCTAGATGATTTCCTATTATCTTTTATTCATACATCTTTTGTTTCTTATAGAACAAACAACTGGTCTTTCAGACTTTAGGTGAATGTAGTATCATTTGTTGGCCTCTGTATTGACAGAAAACATTAGAAGTAATTGGATGTCCAAAATAAATGTAGTGACTAAAATTTTTAGGCAATATAGCTCGCCTCCTCTAGGGCTCATCATACCAAGAGCCCAAAATAAAGCAAATTTAGGGGAAAATGATGCAAAGTTTGGGCTGACCCTACACCTTAGACTTTGAAATTCTGAACTCACATGAATATAGATCAAAAACACATGAAGGTCAAAAACCATTCAACTTGTTTCAGACTCTATTGCCTTCAAATTATCCCAGTCATAAAATAGGAATTTGAGCAATCACACTCCTAGATCAAGAGGCCAGAAGTAAATTTTGATTTACAACAGTGGCTTAATTACAAAATTTCAGAAGAGAAATTAATAATGCACCCCTACTGTTACCTGACCTTGATCGACAGGTTTAAGTATCCGAGCACAAGAAGGACCATGTTTACTGTCCTGTAATCACCAAAATGTATAATAAATGTTTGTAAGGCCAGAAATTATCTATAATGCATTAGTAGAACCACTCAAAGACGACAAGTAAAAATTCAATCAAAACCTATATGACAACTAAAATAAAAATTAAATGGCTAAAGTGGGTTTTTTGATATTATAATAAATTAAATAAGTATCAATCAGCTACATTTTTTTTAAAAAAAAAAAGTTAAATGCCTTTTATATATCACTGAGGTAGGCCTATTTTTCTCTATCTTTTAAGTCTATGAATTTTGCTTCTTAAAGTTCTGAAGACATTATATGACCATAAAAAATTCATATTCGTACAGTGGCCCTTGCTAACTCTTCATAGGCATTCTTTTAATTATAGTTCGTGAGAAGTTCAATTATAATTTGCATCCCCAGAAAGAGCATGTGTATACGTACAATGATCATATGCATAAATTATTGATGTCTTAGCTTTCTTTGCTTTTCCAGACTACATTAATGCACGCAATATATCTAGAGTTCCCAGAAAAGCTGTTTTTTTATCAAGTACAAGTGCTAAATATAATTATATATCATAGTTTAAGTAGTAAAGTGTGCAAAGAAAAACAAAAGCAAACATATGTAGATGCAATAACACAAAAGATTGAGAGGCACCATCGAAGTTGGCACAGTCCAGCCAGATTTAGGAGACCAATCTAAGGATGGCCGCAGATCCTTGCAGAGAACGTTGTAAAATGATCCTTCACCCAAGGGAGGCCGGAGCAGCTCTATCTATAAATGTAAATAACTAAAGATAATCAAACAAGTTTATAAACATTGTAGAAATTCTAAACTCTATAATAATAAACAAATTCATTCCGCAACCCTTTTCTACATTCATAATTTACAGACCTTTACCTATAGATAAGCAATAGATAATGTGATAAAGGGAAGAACATAGAAGTATAGGTCTTTATGTTCAAAATGCAATAGTATAGAAAACTTCCATCAGATAGACACGATGATCTTGATGTGCAAAAACGCTTAAGCAATCAGTTTATCATGATGTGGGTAAATATGTTATAACAAGCAGCAATAAAGATACCCGTCTGAAGCACTAAATGGAAGTCAGTGAGCAAAATTTTGTCAAATTAAGAAATAGCGTATTACAAAAATGAATTGTATCTTCAAACTAATTATTATCAAAAAGCATATCTGATAGGCATAGAGGTTATTTTGGGGTATTGATAGGAATCCACTAAAGGATAGGAATTGATAGACTTATTTTAGCGGAGGGGTATATTGGTATTTGTAATTAGTGGATGAGCTGGGTTAGTGGTATTGTGATAGGGATTTCCTGCCAATTTAGTAACACAGAAACAGATAGAAGAAAGGATAATAGAAGAAATAATGGAATAATTGCTTTTATCAGGATTTCGAGAGCCTGAATCTCGCCCAATTACAAATTACTCAGACAATCCACACCTTTCCATAAACTCTCCACACTCCCTTTATTCCTTACTCTTAGAGGTACACCACACAAATCTGTACCCCAACCTTAGTCTACCCCAGCCTATGCAACAACTTACCACACCATTACTTTCCCACTGCTTCTTTACTTCCTGCTGCTGACTGAGCAGCCACCGTACACATAGGTAGTGGAGGCCTGTCAATACCCCTGCCCAAAGTCTTACCTTGTCCTCAAGGTGGAATTGAGGAAACTGTCGCTGGATGATTGAAAAAACTTCCCAAGTTGCTCCAAACTCCGAAAGGTTGGTCCATTTGACAAGGGCTTGCGGTGGGGTCTTGTGTGTCCCAGCTCACATCCAATATCTTCTCAGGAGTCCAAATCCACTCAAGTCTGCTGTCAATTCAGGCAGTATGGCTGAAGCTTGTTGTTGCAGTAAGGAGACGTGAAACACTGGATGAATAACTGAGTCAGAGGGAGCTAGAGGCCATAGGCAGCTGTGCCAATGCATGCAAGAATAGGAAATGGCCCAAAAAAACACAGTGCTAGCTTTTCATTTCGGCGTTGCGCAACTAATTTATGTTGATATGGACGAAGCTTCACATAAACCATGTCCCCCACTAAAAATTGGACGTCTCGGCGCTTGTGATCAACTTGAGATTTCATCTTCTGTTGTGCCCGCTGAAGATTAAGCTTGAGTAGCTCCAACACACCATCCCGAGCCTTGAGATGGTCCTCAACCTCTGAGACTTTCATGCTACCATGCTCAAATCGAATCAAATGTAGTGGGTCTCGGTGGTAAACAGCTAGGAAAGGAGTCATCCCTGCCGACGTCGTGTGGTACGAAGCATTGTACCAGAATTCAGCCCACGGTAACCATGTTACCCATTGCTTAGGTTTTGTGTTGACAAAACATCTCAAATATGTCTCCAAACATCTATTAACAACTTCAGTCTGTCCATCGGATTAAGAGTGATAAGAGGTGCTATGCTTTAGTGTAGTACCTTGCAAGCGAAACAACTCCTTCCAAAACAAGCTCAAAAATACCTTGTCACGATCTGATACTATAGGGCGGAAATCCATGTAACTTGACTACTTCTCGAACAGAGAATGAGGCTACCGTAGTTGTTGAAAACGAATGGCCGAGTGGAATAAAATGGCCATACTTGCTGAGCCTGTCAACTACCACAAAAGATTGTATCAGAACCATTTGAAATCGACAAGCCCTCTACAAGCCCTCTATGAATTCCGTCGAAATGTCATCCCACACTTGCTCAGGAATGGGAAGTGGCTGTAGCAAGCCAGCTGGAGTTTGGGCCAAATACTTTGTTGGCAGGTGGCACACTGCACGACAAATTTTTGGACATCCTTCCTCATGTATATTCTAGGAGGCCACGAAACATGTATTTATTACAGTAGCTGTAATTAGTTTATTCTTTTATCTAGTTGGCAATTTGTTTTATCTAGCTCATTGTTATGTTTTAGAGAGCTGATTTGTATTAATCCTAGCTGGCAACAGTCTGTCCAGTACCTATAAATAGGGGAGGGGAGGGATTCATTTTGTAAGGTTAGCTTGGAAATAGAAGAGATTGTACTCTAGGAGAGAACACAACATGTATTTGGTGAGACTAGCCTCTCAAAAGCTAGGTGTAACTACTGTCTTCATCATTAATAAAGTAATTCTGTGAGGGATTCATAGCATTTTGTGTTCAATATTTTGATAGATAATTTCTACTATAAGATTATTCTATCAAATTGGTGCGGTGACTGCAGAGATGGGGCCAAAGAAAACCATGGAGAAGAGTGACTCTGTTACTGGGTTCGAAGATGATTTAGAAGCTCTGAAAACTGAAGTTTCTGAAATCAAAGGCTCAATTCAGAACTCAATGAAGGAAATGGCAAACAAGATTCAACAACAGCTTCAAGAAACACTGCAGCAACAGTTCAAGACTCTCTTGGACATTCAAGAAAGATCAAGAACTCTACAAGAATCAAGGGAAGAGGTTAATGGAGCTACTGGCAGCCAAGAGAAAGGGAAACACAAGGACTCGGCAGCACCATTTGAGCCCCAGCAGAGCGGAACACAGCCAAGTTTCCAACGTTGGTCTACGGGAACATCTCCAACAGCAGGCTTCAAGGGAACTTGGAATTATGAAGGGGGTTCCCTTGACCAAGGACAGCAAGGGACACGTTTCCGCCATGAACATCGTCTTAAGAAATTGAAAATGTCGACTTTTGATGGTGAAAACCCGGATGGATGGATACTGCAGGCCAAGAGATTTTTCATTTTCCATGACTATGACAAAGTAGAGAAGATTGAGGCTGCCTTCATCTCATTTTCGGGTGATGCTCTTCTGTGGTACCAGTACAAGAGCAACAAGAGGGCCATTCATAGCTGGGAAGAAATGAAGAGGCTCATGCTCCGTCATTTCCGAGACTCCCAAGACGGATCCTTGTATGATCAATTTCTGACTGTGAAACATGAGGGGTCGCTTTCCGATTACAAGAAGTTTACAAGGTTGTTGGCACCCTTGAAGACAGTGGAATCGGCTATACAACTAAGCACGTTCATGAATGGGCTGATTCCGTCCTTAAGAGCAGAATTGTGAGTTCAACGGCATTTCGAACACATGATGGCCACTACAAATTCCTAGTCATGCCATTCAGTTTGATTGACCAATGCCCCTGCCACCTTTCAATCACTCATGGACTTTTTTAGGCCTTATTTGTGCAAATTTGTACTATATTTTTCGATGATATACTAGTGTACAGCAAGACTCGAGCTACACCAGCATCACTTGGAGTAGGTCCCGACTCTTTTACGCAAACACCAGCTCTTCGCCAACCAAAAGAAATGCATTTTTGGCCAACCCAAAGTAGAGTATCTCGGCCACATCATTTCTCAGCAAGGAGTTACAACCGATCCTGACAAAGTAAAGGCAATGCTAGAGTGGCCAGTACCCAATACAACAAAGCTCTCCGAGGTTTTTTGGGCCTTACGGGGATACTACAAAATTTTGTGGCAAATTATACTCCAATTGCTCAACCTTTAACAGATCAGCTGAAAAAAGATCAATTCTCTTGGGGGACAGCAGCTGACCAAGCACTCCGCAAGCTCCAAACAACTATGACTCAAGTTCCGGTGTTGGCATTAACCTGATTTTTCCCAGCCCTTTTTCATAGAGACTGATGCTTCAGGTCACGGTTTAGGGCTTTCCTATTAAAAAATCAGAAACCCATTGCCTTTTCCAGTCAAGTTTTGGGCACCCAAGCTCATAGAAAATCGATCTATTAAAAGGAATTGATGGGGATAGTCTATGCAGTAGCTAAATGGCGTCCTTACTTGCTAGGCCGCAAGTTTATAGTAAGGACCAACAAGCAGAGTCTAAAATTTCTGTTGAGGCAAGTCATAGGCTCGGAGTATCAAAAATGGGTTTCCAAGATAATGGGGATGGAATTCGAGATTGAGTATCGACCAAGTGCCCATAACCAAGTCGTTGATGCCTTATCTCGATTCTCGACAAGTGGACATGGCTACCCTTGATAACACGATCACCTCGGAATGGAATCTATGGCTTGAATTAGCAACTAAAATAAAGGTTGATCCAGTGTTGAAACAATTACTTGATGATGTCAAAACAGGCAGTAAGGTACATCATAGATTTCAAGTACACAACGACCTTCTCCATTACAAACATCACTTGTTTATTCCAAAGAAATCCACATTAATTCCTAGAATATTAGCGGAATTCCACAATACTCCCTTTAGTGGACACTCGGGGGAGCTCAAGACTTACAAACAAGTGGCTGCCAAAATCTTTTGGGAAGGTCTATGAGAGGATGTCTATCGATTTGTTCAAAGTGTTACTCCAAATGCCAACAAAACAAGCTTCTCACTATATCTCTGACTGGTTTATTGCAGCCCTTAGCACTTCCGACACAAGTTTGGGATGAGGTCACTATGGATTTTATAGAAGGGTTACCAAAGTTGAAAGGATAGGATACTATATTGGTGATTGTTCACCGTCTATCTAACTATGCCCATTTTATTAAACTTAAGCACCCATTTTCTGCTCCTACATTGGCTAATTTCTTCATCAAAGAAATAGTTAGAGTACATGGTGTTCCTCAATCCATCATCTCGGATAGAGACAGAATTTTTCTAAGTCTGTTTTGGAGCCATCTCTTCAAACTACAAGGCACTACTTTGAAGAAAAGCACTGCCTATCACCCACAAACTGATGGGCAATCCGAGGTGCTAAATCGCTGTTTAGAAATATATCTAAGGTGTTTTACGTACCAACAGCCAAAGCAGTGGTCAAAATGGATGGCATGGGCTGAATACTCCTACAACACATCTTACCATTCCTCACTCAAAAGTACCCCATTCAAGGCTCTATATGGTCGAGACCCTCCTGCCCTTATACCCTACAAGAAAGGGACTACAATAGTGTCTTCTGTGGATGACCTGCTGGATTCTAGAGACGCCATCTTAGATGATCTTCGGATGCATCTTCTTCGAGCCCAACACAGAATGAAGCTCCAAGCAAACACCAAGAGAAGGTTGCTTGAATTTTCAGTTGGAGACATGGTCTACCTCAAGCTAAGACCATACCGCCAACGCTCTCTTGCTAAACGCTCCGACGAAAAAGCTCTCAGCTCATTATTATGGGCTTTTTCCTATGATTCGGCGCATTGGTTCTATGGCATACAAGCTCCAGCTCCTTGATCATGCCCGAATTCATCCGGTTTTCCATGTCTCTCAGCTCCATCGAGCTATTGGCGACGAACCAGCAACTCCAACCATTCTGCCACAGCTCACATCTGACCTAGAACTACAAACGGAGCCTGAAACAGTACTTAATCTCCAGTTTGCTGCTCCCAATGCCTCCTACCCTTTGGAAGTCCTCATCAAATGGAAGACTATACCAAATTATGAAGCTACATGGGAGCCTTACCACGGGGGGTTGATAAGCCTCCAATCAATTTAGTATATTCTTGGACAGAAGCTGTAATTAGTTTATTCTTTTATCTAGTTGGCAATTTGTTTTATCTAGCAGGTTATATTTTAGAGGGCTGATTTGTATTAATCCTAGCTGGCAACTGGTTTCAATCTGTCTAGTATTCCTTTTGTAAGGTTAGCTTGGAAATAGAAGAGATTGTACTCTAGGAGAGAACAGCCCTCTCGAAAGGTTATATTTGGAAATACTAGCCTCTCGAAAGCTAGGTGTAACTACTGTCTTCGTTTTTAAATAATGTAATTCTACGAGGGATTTCCAGTATTTTGTGTTCAATACTTTGATAGATAATTTCTACTCTAAGATTATTCTATCAAAACCCTTGACAAAATTACCGTCAAAGATATGCTCGGGCACATCCTGAACTCGAGAGGCTAGTGCCTCCCAACGAATTCGATAATCATTCACCGTGATCTCCTGTCGCACCAACAAAAACTCTTCGGACAACGATCCAACCAGCTGAGCCTGAAATTGAGATAGCAACAAAATTTTCAGAGTCACCCATGAAGTTATTGGACAGCGCTAGTTCTCCCATTAAAACCAAGTCAGCGTGTCACCCTCCAAGACTATTATGGTTGTTTCCAACATGTGAGCTTCGGTCATATGTGACAACGAAAAAAAACGTTCAACTCTGTAAATCCATCCCTAGGGATTATTGCCGGAAAACAATGGTAATTTCATCAGAGGTGGACGATAGTCACACCCAAACCATGGGGCTGAAAATGGAGAATCCAAGGAGGAAGTGGAACAGATATGTATTTTTGCAAAGTAGGCAGTTGACTTCCCAACGCCATGTCGCCATCAAGAGCCCGACAAGACTAATCAACACTAATGGCAAAAGGATCGCAAGCATCCTTACAACTTGGCTGGTTCAGCTGAGCACCAATCATTTCTAACGCCTTTTCCACAGCCGACATCCGAGAGATCCCCTCCTTCAATGAAAGATATCGGACTTCATTGCAGCAAGTTCCGATTGAACACCCTGCTACAAATCTAAAAATCACCCCTCAAGAGAATCAACAACCGCCTCAAGCTTCTTTCTTAGCCATGGAGGATCGTTAGTCTCTGATAACAATTGATAAGGATTCCCTGCCAATTTAGTAACACAGAACTAGATAGAAGAAAGGATAATAGAAGAAATAATGGAATAACTGCACTTATCAGGATTTCGAGAGCCTGAAACTCTCCCATTTACAAATTACTCAAACAATCCACACCTTTCCATAAACTCTCTACACTCCCTTTATTCCTTGCTCTTAGAGGTACACCATACAAATCTGTACCCCAACCTTAGTCTACCCTAGCCTATACAACAACTTACCACACCATTGCTTTCCCACTGCTTCTTTACTTCCTGATGATGATTGAGTAACCACCTCACCATTCCTCATCCTACGTGCATACATATAGGTAAGTGGAGGCCTATCATATTGTTAGTTACATTATATATGTAGCATAAAAATGAATGAAGGGGGGGGGTAAGATTTGTTGGTATTCCAAATATATTCCTTTCCAAAGAAGAATACGACCAAATTTCAAGCCACACACCTTTCAAAACATATGTTTCTCTTAATCATGTAACTTGCCCAGAACCCCAAAACCAGCCCCTAGCACTTACAAAATAAATTTACTAAAAAGAGAAATATCCCATATAATCTTCTTAAATAAACATCATGACAACCAAGGTCAATTTTTGCTTAACTCTGCATCCTTACACAATTAGTGCACAATATAATTAGGCTCCATATTTCCAACAATTTTTGTTCTTATTTTTCACTTGTAAATTAGCAATTTTTTAGGGTTAAAATGTACAAGACTCCAAAAGCGTCTCTTAGTGACTTGGCAAAAGCATCTCTTAGTGACTTGACATAAACCATCAAATATTGGAAAAAAACACAGAAAGAGTAATGTTACAAAAGAACAAACAAACAAATAAAATAGATCACCACACAAAATAGGTAGAAAATTCAAGTAAATAACAGTAGCTAGATAATACCTTAACCATATCATCCTCCAAGATTTCACTTACTCTTCCAGACCAATAACAACTATCAGTAAACCAATCAACTAAATCTCCAACCTTCCTGACATCCTTGAAAACTACTGACACTTCTGAGATGTTATTGACATTAGGCATTTGACTTTCACGATATACAGTAGGAAAGGGCGGTCGCAGCATTATCTCCTTTTTTTGCTGTAACTTCCCAGTCTTAGTTGGGCGCCTTTGATATAACAAAATTGACTCTGCATCTGCAAATAAAAATAACAAATGACAGAGAATTACGAATATTAAACATCTCATCCCTTGTAAATACAGTAGCATATATGTTAAAAAATAAACTATCATCCTTGTACATACTAAATATAAAAAACACTTGAGCCAGATACCATTCTGCTCCGTTAAAGAAACATTACCTCCTATAAAAATTATGCACTACTTATTGAAACAAATACAAGTACAAAACCTATTAAAAATCACACATCACTCATTAAAACAAATTCAAGTGCAAAAACCTGATAGAATTGTGCATCACTTCTTAAAATATACATAATATACAACTAATAAGGGCTGTCGATGCTTTAAGGTGAAAACTGTAACATGATGAAAAACTTCCCATCTCCTAGAAGCTACATACAGGCTTCCTTTGTCCACATAATAAAATAAATACATAATTAGCATACACTTAAGAAAGATCTAGATGTAAAACAACAGACACTTAAAAAGAAGTGGTTTATCTCACACATAGTGTCTGAGCATCTAAACTAATCATTCAAATTGTATAGTATCATGAATATCAACAAAAACCATTAGCTTTAAGTGATGTTTAAAAAGAACAAAATATACAAAAATGAATATGCATATTTGTGACCATATATATACAACTGTGTGTGAATGGTTTCTTGATACAAAACAAAAGGATCATACACATCCTAGCACTTTACCTTCACCAGGAAAGTCAAAATACTCAAGAACGAACTTCTTCTGACTTTTTTCCTTTAAAGTACCCTTTATCTGAATAAAAAAAAATTAACAACATGCATAAACTTTGTGTCATTAAAGCTTTACTAACTGATATGACAAAAAATAACACAAAATGGGAATATATATATGGGAATTTTCCTAGGTAGGGCATCACTTTTGCCCCTACCATAGGAGCATTTTCAATTTTTGGCACTTGGAGAAATTATAACCTATTTTTTTTTTGCAAGGCGTACATTATAGCTTATAACAGATATTCCACCAATTTTTAAAAAATTTCGAATAATTTACATTAACAAAATTAGAATTCAAACAGTCAGTTGCACACGTGTCTTATTTTTTTTTTATACGCGTGAAAAACAGATTATTTGAACTCTGATTTCACTATTGCAAATTATTTAGAATTTCTCGAAAATTGGCAGGATGAATGTAATAACTATAACGTACGCCATTATACAAAAAAAATTAGGCTATAATTCACCAAGTACCAAAATTTGAAAACGTTCCTACGGTATGACATTGTACATAATAGTTAGAATAGTCATTCCACCAATTTTCGGAAAATTCCAAATTATTTACGATGGTGAAATCAGAGGTCAAACAATCAGTTACATAAGTGCTTAACTTTTTTTATACACATGGAAAACATATTATTTGAACTCTGATTTCAGCACTTTAAATTGATCGGAATTTCTTGAAAATTAGCGGGATACCTGTTATAGCTATAATGTACGTCATCATGCAAAAAAAAAAAATATGTTATAATTTCTCCAAGTCCTAAAAATAGAAAACACTCCTACAGTAGAGAGGCAAAAATAATGACCCTACCTATAAACAAAAACAATGAAAATAATATGAAACACCCAAAAAGCTCCCAATGTGTATTCAAATTAAGGTAAAGATTTTATATTAATAATTAATTAAAAAAATTGTTTCAAATGGTTGACTACCTCTAGTCACAAGGGAGAAAGGAATTAAAAAAGACTGCAGTATCCTTAACAGTTACATTACCTAATACCCTTTACTCCTTTACTTTTCTAGCCCAACATTATATTCTTACACAGAAACACAATGCCTCCAGAGATTAAAAAGAACATGCATTTTTTTTTAACTAAGCTCTGTCTATCTTACAATTTTTTGAGACTAGGAAATGATAGCAATTGCTATGTGGGTACTCAAGAGGGAGTCGGACCTCAGTCCTTGTTGGACCAAATCACATGCCTGGTGTAAACATGCATTTTAACAGAAGAGCATCCAGCCAAGCAATGTCATGAACCCAACATTATATTCTTACACAAAAACGCAATGCCTCCAGAGATTAAAAAGAAAACATGCAATTTTTTTTAACTAAGCTCTGTCTAACAATTTTTTGAGACTAGGAAATGATAACAATTGCTATGTAGGTACAGTAGGAACTCGGACCCTCAGTCCTTGTTGGACCAAATCACATGCCTGAAGTAAACATGCAGTTTAACAGAAGAGCATCCAGCCAAGCAATGTCATGAGCGAAAAGGTATCACAAAGTAGTAATTGACCCTCAACCAACTATATGTTTAAGCAACTTTACAGCTCTTGCCTAATTAAAGAAAAGACTAACTAATTATCATATAGTAAGTGATAAGGCAAGGATTTGGTCCTTCTTCATGTAATATACTTGTTCCAAACTACACATTCTATTCGTATATGATCAAATACTCAAGTACTGTACTTCTAAAAACTAAACTGAAATAACGTGATGTGATACAAAAGAACTACAGTATATAATATGGAATCTTAACAACCCAGCAAACATTTGCCTAAATGCAATCCCGCAGTTCCACCACCACCACTAATAGAGCCAACAAACGAATATAGAAAGGCAAACCCAAGAAGCCACAAAATTCTAATACGAAAATTTACCTTGCAGCGGAACCACGCACCACGAAAGCCTCCGCAAAATGATCTTGATTCGGCTAGATGACCCACTTTGAATGGTAATTCACGCACCGCCATGATAGCTAATTAAGAATCAAGACTGAAAAAGAAAAAAAAAACTAAAATCCATTTTTTTCTTAACAAATAAAGAAGATTAAGATTGATAAATTGAAGAGTGTATTTCACAGTAGAATCATGTATGGAGACAAATAATTTAGTAATTAATTAATAAATAGAATAATAAAACCTGTGAAGTAACGTTCACTCACCATAATTCATTAACAATGTGGGCGAGATTGAGCTTTTCTCTTCGAAAATTGAAGAAATTATGAGGTTGAAGACACTGAGAAAGGGAACCCTAATCTAATCACCATATCGAGCAAGTTTAAATCGATTTGGTACAGAGGGGTTGAAGACAGATGAATAATGCATGTTTTATTTATTCTTTAATTGCAGTTTAGTCCTTCTAAACTTTCAAAACAAATAGACTTATTTGCAGAAAAAATCCCTAACTTAACCAATTTCTTGTACTTAAGCCCTTAACTTTAAATTTTTGCATTTAAATACTCAATTTCTTAAAAAATTAGCTAGGGCTGTTCATAAAATCCGTAAACTGTGGTCCCGAACCCCACCCAATCCGGACGAAACCATTTGAATTCAGACCAAAAGAATCTGGCGTCATTGGTCTGGTTATCCGGACCATTTATGTAATTATGGTCCCATCACGGTCTTAATTCTATCCAAATAGTCAAATCCAGATCGAACTGTATACATACATTTTTTTAAATAAAAAAATCACATATGTATACATTGAAACAATACAATATTTAATATGTGAACTAGGGGTGAGCATCGGTCGGTTTGGACGGTTTTTTCACAACAAAAAATCCACAATTCGGTTTTCGGTCCGGTTTGGTGCAATCCAAAAATCGACCGAACCAAACCAGTTTAAAAAAAAACCGACCGTTTTGGATCGCGGTTTGGTCGGTTAAACCGACCAAACCGAATTGATTATTGTTTTTTTTTTTTAAGTTTTAGTTAAAAAATTAAAAATTTTGGATTGTTGGAATTCATTTTTGTGCATTTTTAAAACATAAATATATAGAACATAATTACATTTACAAATTTTAAAGTTTGAAACATAATTAAAAGTCCATAATTAAAAGTACAAATTTTAAAAAATTTAATAATTATATAATATTATATTATTATTTTATTATGTTCGGTCGGTTTCGGTTTTATTGGTCGGTTCACCCAAAATTTCAAAACCGACCGAACAGTGGCGGTTTGCACCGTCGGCGGTTTTTTCGGTTTTTGGTTTAAACGGTTTTGGTTTTTTCGGTGTTCGGTAGGTCGGTGTACACGATTTTTTCGGTTTTTCGGATTTTATGCTCAGCCCTAATGTGAACCGATTGTTTCGGGATACTTAAACATCAACTATTAACCTTCCCTTTTAATTTTAAACGAAATTTCCCCTTATCTTGCAGTCTCGCTCATAAGTCTCTCAAACGATACAATCGACTCTCAGACTACGAGTACCCCTCTCTCTCTCTCGGTGCCTTGCAATGCTGGTCGTTTACTACCATGTTAGTTAAATTAAGTTTTGTTTTGTTTTTTCAATTTTGTTAAATATATGTTTATATAATATATAGATTTGTATATGTATATAATTTGACTGTGTTGTTTATCTCAGTTACACCCCATTGTCGTAGACACCTCCTCCATCACTATTGATGTCGACTACCTATAATGCCCATAATTTTCTATCTTTATTAAAATACTAGTTTCAATAATAACTTAAAAGATTTCATAGTATGACTGAAACCTTAGTGAGTCCTTATTGAAAATAATGTAGAGTTGGATCCAACGTTCAAAAACAAAAGAGAATTTGATGCAGTCTTAAAATAAATAAATACTTCCCACTGATAAATTAACATAAGGAAATACTCTAAGGAACTATGGCATTCCATATCGTTTCCTCGTTTATTGGCTCCCCGCAACACATATGTATACATTATGGAAAACTGACACAACTCACCATGTGTGCCAAACAAGTCTACCTAGTGTCTACCTGCAAGGGAGAAAGTAATGGGGTGAGCTAAAAGCCCAATAAGGAAGTACAAACATGACATACAAGCATAAGCGACATATCTCATACATTTTTAACATACTTTTCTTATAGCAATCATTATCAACATATGTCATTCATAAACATAAGACAATTTGCGACATAAGCATAATCGTACATTATACGATCATAATCATAAACGTAAGAACAATTGCAACATAAACATAAACATACAACATAATATCATGACACTCATATTGTCCAATGATCAGCAACACAAGAATACATGATATGTGTGTGCAAGTACACAATCGCTAGCAAGTAATATACTAGTAAGTATTTTTATATCGTATCCTCACAGATTGCTAAGCTAAAAATTGCAATAACCAAAAACTACACAATTTGGGATGAAAATATAGCAAGGAAAATTTGATTGAATCACGAACTATTTAGAAAATAAAGACAAATGAAAATGGCAGCAAGGACTAAATACAAACTTAAAGCACTAGTGATTGAACAATTGATGGTGAGAAGTTAGAGTCAGTAATCCCCCTAATATGCAATTCTCGGCAAAATGCTATAGAGAGATGCTATAGCAAAACTGACTTTGTCAACTAGGAATTCAATGAGTTCATAAGCCTTTTTCCAAAGTTTTTATGATTTGATTCTCCAAATTAATTAACATATTCCTATGTCTAATTAATGTTAAGTACACCCAGTTAAGCTCAATTCCTTTTTTGTCATGCAAGGTGATTATACATTTCTATATTATCACAAATTAAGCTCCAAAGAGATTAAACATGCATTATCCAAATCCTATGTCTAATGACACTAATCTTTTCAGCATTAATATCATCTCAAACACTCACATTTGATGGCCAAACAAAAGCAAGTATAAGCAATATAACAATTTGGATAAACAAAGTCTAGATTAGTAATAGTATCCTTTGCATAATCACCCATAACTACATATTAGGGTTCATAGATAACTCTAACTAAAATGGAGTTTAGCTCGTAATTGGAAACAACAAAAGAGAAATTAGGAGTTCATCCATGGTTCAACACAATACAAAAATCCAAAGTTCAAATACAAAAAAAGAGAACAATGGTTTAAGAAAGCAAGCCCAATGATGTCTCTATGTGGTTCTTTCCCCTTTTCTTCTTCTCCTTTGTGTTGTAAGCTTCTCTCCTCCAAAATGGTTGTCCAAATGGTCTAGAAAGTTCTCAGCCGCCAGCCTCCTTTCCTCTTTTGGGTCTGAAATTCTCTCCTTCTCTCTCTTGAAGATGATGCCTCATTTTTGTGTTAGCTCATTAGGGTAAAGACTCGTCATCCCTCCTTTGGTATGCACGTGACCCCTATTACAAAATGGGGAGATGAGTTTAGCAGCTCCACATCAGCTTTGACTCCATCTCAGCTCCCTTGACTCCACATCATTTAAAATTTCAACTCCTACACATCATGTGTTCACTTTTTGCACATGATGCAGTTTTGCTATAAAAATATGCTACAACAAATCTGGGATGTTTGTTACAAAAGTTTCGCACTTAATTAGTTGTTAGCTTCCAAATAAAATGCTAGTACCTAAACATGCATAAACTATTTTTTATAGCATTCTCAAGGTAATTCCAATCATTCTCAATAGCAAAGACACTAAAGCAACAAGAACAACTACACATTGAATATAATACAACATAACTAGAATTCACACAATTATTATACAAATCACTCTCAATTATTTCATTTTTATAGTTCAAAAGCATGTTATATAACTCTATATTCTAGAGTTATCACACCCCCAAACTTAAATCATTGCTCGCCCTCGAGTCCTGACTCAACAAGACAACACACAACCTAAGGGATATGTTAGTAAAACTTATACATGATCTTTATTTATTTTCATGTATATCTAATATTAAAAAAATTAATACGAGATAGCCTAAAACATGTTTCTAAAATTGAATTCAAAGAGAAACAAAGAATAGAGTACTTACAGTATACGCAGCGGAATTAAAGAGTCATTCCTTCAGTTTCTCTAACTCTTGTATCCTCTCTGTTGCAGAGTATTATCAAGAAATTGAACCGATCTTCTATTTTCTTCACAACCTTCCAATGTATCCTTAGAACCACCTAGACTAGTGTGGGAAATTATCAACATATGAGATAGATATAGAGAGAAGAAGAGAAAATAACAAAGAGGCTTAGAAAATGACTTGTGTTTAGAGAGAATCTAAAACGATCAGAAAATCTGACTTGTGACTTATGTTTTGACTTCTCTCTAAGCACTCCTTTTATAGGCTCAATTAGGCCATTTTAATTTAATTAAAAAATCAATAAAATAATAGCCATTTTAAAGCCCTAGGTCAAAATTATCATGGGTTTTGGGCCCGTGAAATTTCTCATTTGATTATAAGCCCATTGGACTTAAAATCAAGGCCTGTATTATTTTCTATCGATTTAATTAATTGAATCCTTTATCAAATTAATTATTTATAATTTGAACATTGATTTAAACTTATTTATTAATTTAGATACAAATTTATCTTAATTAATAAATCTGTCATAATTTCTCTTTTCTTCTCAAAATTACACAACTCTGTGAAACTATCCAAAATTGACATGGTCAACTTTGATAATTCTAATTGTGATTAAATCAATTAATTGAGACTATCTAGATGATTTTATCCAAGGTACAATGGGGACCATGAGCCTATGAAATCAAGCTCCAATAAGTTATCATAAATCTAACAAATAAATTTACTAACTTATTAATTCCTCGTGACTCCACTATAGACTCGGAATTGCACTCTTGAATTCATAGAACGCTCTATAACAAATACAGATACGCTATTAATTATCCATTGTTACAACCATAATTATCACTCAATCCTCTATAGACGGTCTACAATGAGATAGGACTAAAATACCGTTTTACCCCTCATTGTATTTTATCCTTAAAACACTTAGTTCCTTGTAAATGATATTTCAATAAACTAATTTAATTACTGAAATGAGATCTCTATCATTTAACACATTGAACCAAACTAAAAGGAAACCATCGTTTCACTTCTTCATCAGAAGCTATAGATGTTCATATCTATGATTAACACTCCCACTCAATTATACTACCGAGTTCCCAAGATGTAAGTATGGGCTAGTCTGTAGGGTAAGCTGGTAACCAACAAGTCAAAGAACTCAAATAATACAATCAGTTAGAATAATAACCACTCAGAATTGAGATTGAATTGACCTATGGTCAACTATATGATATGACTAGAATAGATAATAACGGTATGTTTACTTATCTTATCAACTGTCAATATCGGTCCTGTCCGATGTAACAAATACATCTGATCTTATTTACTTTGCTAATGTTCTGGAAAGAACATAACACTGTAATGTGTAAGTAGATCATATCGTAGATTGGCAAGTCAGTGCAAATCTTGTGCACTGACTAATCTTAGGACTAACTTATTTTGAACATATAATCATATTTATATTCCACTGTGATTACGTCACTATAAATAAGATTAGCTATATGCTCATGATTTAATAGAAGTTTATATTAAACATATAATTATGAAAATAAAACATGTGAGCAAAGTGATTAACCAAGTCAAAAAAATGATTTCTATTCTTTTATTGATAATAATATGAGATGACAAAGAATGAGTTTTAATTAGGGCATAAAACCCCAACAGGATATTCACACAAAACAATAACAATACGAACAACACCACAAGCAAAAACAAAACACAAACCATGAGGAATCAACTCAAAAAGCAAAGTGATTAAATTAATGGGGTAATGATCTTAGACAATATTATTAAAATAAGTTGATTTGACCTTTTGTGCACTCATAAACCAACCTTTCTCAAGCATTAATGAAGCGAACAATTAATGAATTAAGTGCTTAACTCGTGCGTGTGCTCATAGCTCTTCTCATTTCTCCTCAATTCCAAAAGTCAAACTAAAAGTTGATCCTTAAGCCTAACTATTCCCTCATATGCTGACTTGCTAACCCATTTCCACTAATGTAGAATCACTTTACATTCTAGATCGAAATGTCTTTCTTTGGTTGTAATGAAGGCTAGGCTATGGGATTGGAAATATGGATATGTGTAAGCTAAAATTATCCTAAACTTAGCTTGCCTTAATACCTAATGATACAACACTCTACCTTTTTTTTTAGTTCACCCATAATGTACCCTCTTATTATTTTTCTTCATCCCCCTTTGTTCACTATATAAAAATATTTTGACTATATATATTGTTAAGAAAATATGTATTTTGCCTCAATGGAAATAATAATGAATTACAACTCTATGCAATATATTACAAATAAATAATGATTGATTAAAAAGAGTTACAACTTTATAACTGAAAATTACAAATAAACAAAGAAAATGAATAAGATGATGAAGAATAAGAGAATAGTACAATACAACTCTAAGCAAAATGTTACAAATAAAGTAAAGTGTTTGAAACAAAAGAAAAGAAAAGATTACAACTCTTAAACAAGAAATACAAGTAAATAAAGAAGAACAATATAAAGATGAAAAGCAATAGAATGAAAGAAAGGAACAAGAAACAAAAGATAAACAACTCTCACTCACACTACCAAAGTGAAGAGTGTTGGGGATCACCAACTTGAACAAGGTTTGAAACCTTTGTCCAAAAGCTTATTTCCTCCTAACTCGAGCACTAAGGGATCTCTCACAGATTATAGGAAATTTTTTATGGAATTATCAAGCCTCAAGGTGTTTCTAGCCAAGTACTCTAATGGATAGAAATGTTGTGTCTTACAAGTGAGCTATAGGCTCCTATTTATAGAGTTTAGAGACACCCTTTGGATTTCAAATTCCACCAACCCCATGGTTGTTACCAATGTTTAATTGGATTAATATGGAGTTAAAAATGAGATTTGAGAGTTATTTGGGTTTTTTTAGCCGTTCAACAAAGATTGAAAAAACTGAAGAAAAAAAATTGTCAGTTTTTAGCCTGTGGCCACGGCCAGAAACATTAGTGGCTGCAGCCACTAGCCTCTGTCCCACAGGCCGCGGCCACCAACATTCAGTGGCCGCGGCCACCGACCATTTTCAGCACTAAAAAATGTGTTGTTTTCCAAACGGTTCTAAATCCTCCCAAATGATTTTGTAACTCCCAAAACACATTATTGGAGTTAAAATCATATCTCTAATAGCCATATCACATATGGCATTATGAAATTCATCTCAATATTGTATAACAACAAATTTACACAATAAAGGGTAATATTTGGAAGTTACAAATTTGTAACACCAAATATATTACATTATTTGGATATATCTCATATATCTAAATATTGTAACTCTCTATTATATGTTACAATATGTGACACTCTTTGTCACATTTATTTAATCTAAAACATTATATTATAATATAATACAATATTACATTATATTATAAAATAATATAACATATATATGCCCAATACTATATGTATTTCTCTTTTTTTTTTCTTTTGAGTGAGAAAAATATATAAGCAACTTGAACATACATATATATATTCATGAACTTAAACACACAATAACATTTTTTTCTTTCTATTATTAAAGAAATAAATGCAACACCAAATATATATATATATACATAGACACACATTGACACTATTTTCCCCCATCCCAAGCTTAAACAAAATATATATATATAGGGTAGCACTTCGGTGCAGCCAGGACACGGTTCAGGCATTTAAATTTTTTTTTTTTCTAATTTTTTTTATGACAGTGTACATTGTTGTCATTTAAGACATCCTGCAAATTTTCAAAATTTTTTGAATAGTTTACGGTGCATAAAATAAGGTTCAAACAGTTAAATTTTACACGCGCATACAAAAAACAGACACGAGTGCAACAACTTTGTTTTCGGCACCGTAAACTAGTCGAATTTTTTTGAAAATTTGCAAGATGTCTTAAATGAAAACAATGTATACTGTCATAAAAAAATTGGAAAAAAATTTATTTAAATGCCTGAACCGTGCCCTGGCTGCACCGAAGTCTCCCCCTATATATATAAGACAAACTAAGTTTAGAGATTATTTGGGAACAAAATAAAGGGAATATATAAATAAAAAAAAGAGATATGACTAAATTCTTTCAAGGTGTTCAATAAAAATGGCTATTTAGCTCAAAATGGGTAACAATGGACAATAATCTCATGGGTAGGCTAGAAAGGCTCAAACAGTCCAACAAAATATGTCTAAGTCATTTCTAGTTTGCTAAGCCTCCTATGATTTCGCCTCAAGGAAATCAACAAGTCAATTCTAAGATCTTAGACTTTCACAGCAATTTAACATCTTTAAGGTTTCAAGAAGTCATAATAAAGTTATGTGCACAAACATAAGGTTCACACTTTCCTCATTTCATAGTTCACAACATTAAAGCCTAAGTCAAGCTAGTCTAAATCATGCACAAAATACGCTCTTTGATGATTTTTTTTTAAGAATGCATCATCGATCCCCCAAAATTTAAGCACTACTATAATGATATGATTCCTCTTAGAAAGCCAACAAACATAAACACAAACAACACAACTCCCCCAAACTTATAGAGCGTAGTGTCCTCACTGTGAAGCAAACAACATACAACAAAATAAACACACAAAAACATAAACAAACGAGACAAGATAACAACTTGCAGAAAAAAATAAGACAAAACAACAAAATAACATAAGTAGAACATTGTTGAGATAAGAAAAACTCCCTCAATTACGCATCGGACTCCGCATCAGGAGGAGTTCTTTCTTCATCATGCTTAGAAACAGTTGCCCATGGTTGGAGGAGCTCATCAGGAAATGGCAGAAATGACGGAAGAGGCCGAGGAGTGGTTACATATATGACTTTCTGGTGGGCAAGGTCTTGCTTCTTTGTGTACGCCCAAAAGGCGGTTAATCAAGCAAATAGCTTTATGGGATAAAAAAACCACGTTGACTGGTGGTGGCGACTTGCTAGACGAGGCTCGTGGAGGAGCATAAACACTTTGCTTGGCTGGTGGATCAACTTTATGTCAGGAAAATATATGTTGTATTAATAGAAATTGGTAAGAAATATTACAACACTAGACAAAATAATACAAATAAACTTAAGATTGATTAAATAGGGTTACAACTCTATGGCTGAAAATACAAATAAATAAGAGAAAGATTAGAAGAAGAGAATGGTGAAATACAACTCTAAGCAAAAGCATACAAATAAAGTAAAAGTGTTTCAAACAAAAGAAATAAAATGATTACAACTCTAAACAAAAATACAAGTAAATAGACCAAGAATAATGAGAAGAAAAGCAATAGTAGAAAAAGTAAGAACAAGAACAAATAACAAGAAACTCTCACTCACACAACCTAAGTGAAGAGTGTTGGGGATCACCAACTTGAACAAAGTTTGAAAACTTTGTCCAAAAGCTTATTTCCCCCTAACTCAAGCACTAAGGGATCTCTCACAGATTTTGGAAATGCTTTCTGGAATAATCAAGCCTATAGGTGTTTTCTAGCCAAGTGCTCTAATGGATAGAACAATTGTGTCTTACAAGTGAGCAATAGGCTCCTATTTATAGAGTTTAAAGATACCTTTTGAATTTCAAATTCCACCACCCCTATGGCTGTTACCAATGATTAATTTGATGTTTATGGAATTAAAAATGAGATTTGGGAGTTATTTGTGTTTTTGGAGCCGTTAAAAAAAGATTGGAAAAACTGAAATTTCGGTCAGTCAAGCACACTGGCCGCGGCCAGAAGTATCAGTGGCTGCGGCCACTAGTCTCTGTCCCCCAGGTCGCGGCCACCAACACCTCTGGCCATAGCCACTGGCCAATTTCAGCACACCAAATTATGTTGTTTTTCCAAACGGTTCCAAATCACTCCTAATTGATTTTGTAACCCCCAAAACACATTATTGGGGTTAAAATCATATCTCTAACAGTCATTTCACATATGACTTTAAGAAATTCATCTCAATATTGTGTAACAACAAATCTACACAATAATGGGCAATATTTGGAAGTTACAAATTTGTGACTGAATTTGTAACACCAAATATGTTATATATTTGGATATTCACATATATCTAAATATTGTAACTCTCTATTATATGTTACAATATGTGACACTCTTTGTCACATTTATTTAATCTAAAATATTATATTATAAAATAATACAATATTACATTATATTATAAAATAATATAACAATCCCCCACTAGATTAAATAGTTATCTATTGTAACACTTATTTAATCAATCAACATTATATTTTAAAATATAACATATCCCCCACTTGATTAAATAATAACTCTCTCTTATAGGAGTCATTGCATTGGTGCATAAAATAAAGTGTTTTTCAACTTGAACTTTACTATAGTGTAATTATCACAAAATTTGTTGAAAATTTGGTTACACTAGGCATTGAACCATCTTTCCATGATAACAAATCGGTGATAACACACACACCTTTGCCATGTTCACTTGAGATCTCTATGTCTCGCTTTGCATCGTTAATGGTCATGTGCACTTTCCATTCATGGACGTTCTTGAGAATACTCCCAATTTTCATGAGAGGCGGCACCAACCCTAGGTCCATACAGGTAGAACTCTTACAGTATTTTGTTACCAAAATACTTGTCTTCACAAGACTGAATTCTATTAAAAAACCTCTCGGTTTTAACCCTCAACTTGGTAACTCACAAGTACTCAATATCTCAGATGGGACTTGTTTTAAGTACAACTAATATTCACTTGACTGACTGTTGTTACCTATTGAACCTAACACTAGTTAAATAACTAGTGTTAGGATAGGTTACCATCAATCGTGAATCTCATTAGGGAGTTTAAGTCCCATCCCTCAAGATGATGTAGCCACTAAATCCCTCGTTAGTGGCTTAGTGAAAGGATCCGCCAGGTTTTCACTTGTTCTCACATAGGATATTGAAATGACTCCTCTTTGAATCAATTCTCTTACATATCCATGTCTTAGACTAATATGTCTAGACTTCCCATTATACACTTCGTTGTATGCTCTAGCCAATGTTGCTTTGCTATCACAATGTATCGATATAGTGGATACATTCTCTTTTATTAAGGGTATCTCTATTAATAGATCCCTTAACCATTCGGCCTCTTTGTCGGTAGCAGCTAGAGCTATAAACTCTGCTTTCATAGTGGAATGAGATATACAAGTTTGTTTCTTGGAACCCCGAGAAATTGCACCCCCACCAATGTAAATACCCAACCAGTTGTGGACAAGTTATTCTCAAGATTGGATATCCAGCTTGGATCTATATAACCTTCTAAGATTGAAGGAAATTTGGAGTAGTGAAGGCTTAGTCCTTTGGTTTTCTTGAGATAACCTAGGACTCTTCCAATCGCTTTCCAGTGATTCACACTTGGATTACTTGTAAACCTACTAAGTCTACTTACTACAAATGCTATATCAGGTCTAGTACATTGGGCAGCGTACATAAGACTCCCTATAGCACTAGCGTACTCTAATTGAGCCACCGCTCTTCCTTCATTCTTCTCTAGTTTTACACTATGATCGAATGGAATATTGACATCTTTAACCTTGAGATGGTTAAATTTGTTCAATACTTTCTCAACATAGTGGGCTTGCCCTAACGCAAAACATCCACTATGTTTCTTTACATTGATACCAAGTATGGTGTCAACTTCTCCAAGATCTTTCATCTTGAAGGTTGATGATAGAAACCTCTTCGTTTCTTCTATCCCTTTCATGCTATCACTTAGAATAAGCATGTCATCCACATATAAGAAAATAATGATCACATATCCCTTACAAGTTTTGGAATACAAACACTTGTCTCCATTGTTATGCCTAAACCCATTAGACATGATGGCTTGACCGAATTTCTCATGCCATTGCTTAGGAGCTTGTTTCAATCCATATAAGGATTTTACAAGTCTACATACTTTATGTTCATATCTTGGTAGGACAAACCCTTCGAGTTGTTCCATATAGACCTCCTCATTGAGGTCACCATTAAGGAATATCGTTTTGACATTCATTTGATCAACATACAAGTTGTGTATAGAAACCAAAGCGAACAAAATTCTTATAGAAGTTGTTCTTGCAACAGCCGCACAGGTATCGAAATAATCAATACCCTCTTTTTGCCTAAACCCTTTAGCTACTAATCTAGCTTTACAGGTTTGGATAGTGTTGTCAGTGTGGTATTTTCTCCTAAATATCCACTTACACCCAATTGGCTTAGACCCCGGTGGGAGGTCTACCAATTCCCAAGTGTTGTTGGAAAGAATGAAATACATCTCATCATTGATGACTTCTTTCCAAAATGCACTATCTCTTGATTGCATAAATTCTCTATAAGTCTTAGGATAATCCTCAACAAGAAGTACAGTAGGAATTTTCCTAATGACTTCCTCTCTATTTCCTTCTACCATGTAGAAAGAAATTCGTTGAGAATCTATCTCATCCACTACTAGGTTAAGCAAACACAAACAATTCCATACATATTTCATAACTAGAGTCCTTTCAGAAACAAAACAGAAATCTAGCTACCTTCCTTACCTCAGGTCCAAGCACAAAACCCAAACAACACATGACCACTTCCTCAAAAGCCTAAGCATAACAAGTACAATTTGGTCTCAATCACAATTCATACTCACACAAGCATATCACAAAAGTTTGCATGAACTTTATACACTTTCTAAAGGCCTATGCCGAAACCTATAAGTTACAAAGAATTGCACAAAACGCATAATGCACGAAATACCACTTATCATGCTACTAATTGTACATAAAATCATAGATTTAATCACATAAGAATTTTAACCAAAGCCAAACTTGAAATTATAGACTCGGTCGAAATGTACAAAAATGTGACATTTTGTTTTACAAAATTTTAACCAAAACTCATGTTTCACATTACCTAAAACTCATAACATGTTTGAAACAAATTTTAAAAATCTCTAAGGACCTAAAAGTTGGTAAAATGGACTATTATTACTCACATTTCTAATAAACCAATTACTAAGCATCTTTTTTTAAAAATAGTTTTTTTTTCTCAATCTTTAAACCATAAAATTATGCATGTATTTTATTGAAGAAAATACATTATTAAAATGTGAAAAATCACCTTTTACTTATATTAATTCTAAAATGTGGATTTTTAAAACATAAAGTGTGTTATTTTTAAACTATTGCTACATTACCATAAAATATAAACAAAATGTCAACAAACATTATTTTATTTAAGTATGCCCATATTCATGTTTAACCATTAAACTAATTTGTTCCTATATTTTCATGCATTCCAAAATGCAATTAGCATGCATCAAAAGAGTTCATTCATTTTAAAAACATAAAACCACCAAAACAAAGCCTTGTTCGAATACCCTATCAAACATACAGAATTACAACTAAATCATGCATTTTTTTTTACAATATTAAACCATCATGCTTATAAATAAATAATTAAATAAAAGAAACAAAAGAACCCTATGCCTAAAACATGTTATGGCCGAAACATACATCCAACAATACACTCTTGTTTTTCCAAAATTTGATTAAAACCTTAATCATACTTCTAATCAAGAGATCATCACCATACATGTATTCATCACAACAATAATGCAATAACATATACATAATACTCATCAAAACTAAATGATCAAACATAGACATATTTTCTCAAGACATCAAACAATAATCCATGGCTATAACACAAGAATCAAATCAACATCAAATCAATAAAATGTTAGGGAATCTCATTGCCTCCTTGGTAGTGTTCAAGTACACAAAAGCAAAACAATCTTGGGCACCTAGGGATTTCGAAATACACCACCAAAAGAAAAGAGGAACAAACTTCTTAGAATTGAGAAGAAGAATCTTAGACTTAGGGATTCAAAAACCAAAACCAAAACAAGAACACATACCTAAAGATCTTGGAACCCCACACTTCTTCTCCTTCTTTCTCTCTTTCTTTCTTTCTTTCTTTCATCCTTTCTCTCTTTTCCTCTTTTTCTGGTGCACTCACTCTCTTCCTTTCTCTCTCAATTTCGACAACCACAAAAAGGGTTTCCAAGGCTCACATTCTTCCCTTTTTATAACTCCTAGTGACCTAACCCTAGTGAAAAGAACCCAAGTGTGAAAGCTCAAATCCAATCCCACAATTTCCTCTCTTTACACCCCATCTAAACCTTATCCAAATGTGAACAAAGTCAAATGGATAATCTTTGTCATTTTATCCCAAAAAATGACAACTAATAATCTTTTCCCTTTTTATTTTCTTAATTTAAACTAAATAAAATTAAAACAAATTCCACACAAACACTCACACATATTTCGGCACACACAATAAAATAATAAATAAATAAATGTAACTTATTCTAATCACATAATTGGTCACTCCTAAAATTCCATATTTTATAATTGCCAACTTATTATTTAATTAATCAATTAATTAAATGCGAAATAATTAAGTTGGTACTGAAATAGATATTCTGTAGCTACAAACCAGGGTGCTGTAACTACATACTAGAAAACCAGAAAAGAACTAAAGTACAGAAAATAAAAATACACAAGGTTTTTTTTACGTGGTATCAGCAATCCTTGCAGATTGCTACTAGTCCACGGGGCCATGCCCAGAGATAAGATTCATTAGAAAGATCTAAAAAAATACAAAGTTTTGACTTATGCATAAATAGACTCCCTCTTATTATATGCCGCAAGCTTGATGTATTCAACCTTGACAAATTGTAATGACCCAACTATTCTAGACTTTGGACCATTAATAACTACTATACACAGATACTAATCTTAAGAAAACATATATATGAAATAACCATAACTTTATTAAAACTGTAAAAAGTTAAAATACACAAAATTCATAGTAGGATATGGGATCCCATTGTTTTGAAAATAAAATAGAGCATAACTTAAATCTTAAATAAAATGATTACAATATTATGTGCGAAAATACATAACAATCATAATTTAAAGGACTTAAACAACTTCATCCTCAAATCGTTTGCGCAGTCCACCGATTTCATTCTCCCTCAATACACATTTCCAAACTGCCAAGAATCTTCCCGCCGCCATAACTATTTTCCTGCACATATAAAACATAAAGGAATGAGCCTAATGCCCAGCAAGGAAAATCTACTACAAGCATGAAACATAATCATACACATAAACTATGAACATCTATCATATACTATAACACATATATCATAATTCTAACCCATGTACATGGTAACTATTGGGGTTTGCTAACTAAGCAACTATAAGCCTCAGACTACAATGATGTTTGTTAGTCAAGCAACTATAAGCTCCAAAAACATATAACTATTGGGGTTTGCTATATAGCAACTATAAGCCCCAAAACATAAATGTGATAGGGTTTGCTATATAACAACTATAAGCCCCAAACATACATATATCATACACATAAAATCATACTATAGCATAATCATAACATCTTAAATAAACATAGCACATAACACATATCACATAAGAACTATCCTATTTTCCTTACCAAAATACCGGGATGATGAGAACAAGGTCAGGATTTTGGAACACTCCTAAAAACCATTAATAGAGAGGTGAGTTTTCTAAAAGAAAAAGATGAAAAGAATGAACTAAACCATCGAGAAGATACTTACCAACGAGAACCTCAAGTTTAAAGAACTTAGATGCCTTTGAAATTGCTATGACCGAACTACATCTCGAAACCGAAATACACACTATGAACCTTACTTCCCAAGTGTCTAATAAGCTTAGAATGATAAAGCTTATAACCCCAACCCAAGTATTTATCACTCTATAGTCTCACTAGCACCTGAAAGGCTTTGATCAATGCTTGAAGAATGAATAAAAATGCTTGGTGCTAGGTCCTATTTATAGTGTTCTAAGAATAAAAATCTTCGTTTTGGCTTTGAATAAAAATAATGAATTTAATTAAAAATATTTGAATATTCTTCAGCCAAAGGCTTAGGACTTGGTCAAATTGTTCAGAGAGAGGTTTAAGGAGTCAAAGCTTGGTTTTTAAAAACAAAAATAATAAAAACAAATAAAATCCTAACTTCTAACTCCCTAAATCTCGTAACTCTAAACTCACATACAGTAAAATCAACATAACTAAAGCTGTAGAACTCTGATTTAGACCATCTTTATACCGTTAGAAAGCTAATTCAATTATATATAACTTTCTAGAAATACTATTTTTCGAAATTCATAACATAACTGGGTCAAAAATAGGTCAGAAGTTATAGTATCCTAAAGTTACGAAGAATCTATTTAATTATCTAAATAACAACCTAATCCACAAATAAATAAAATTGTGACAAATGACATGCTCCTAACAGATTCTGGTGAAGACTAAGTCTTATATTTCCCTTATTTTATCATTAAAATAATAATTCCTTAATAATCATGCATATGACAAGTGTCATGATCCTATTGGCTCTATCTAAACCTTAGGAATAACTATGCTCATGACAAGTGTCATATTCTTATTGGCCTATCTAAACCTTAGGTTATAATAATTATCATATTAATAACCAGCAATATTAATCAAACCTTATGTTATAATTAATATTCTTAAACTATATGTTAAACTTATAAAATCCATAACTATTGCTAGGAGTTTCCAACTAAGTCCCGGCTTGAACCAAAATCCACAGTAATAAACATACTATAACTACTACTAGCTATTACTATTACTACTACTATCTAACTAGCTAAGTAAAGTTCTTGTTGGACTCTACAATTTCAGAGGAAATATCACACTGATGGCACATTACAAACTTTTAAGGCAAGACTAGTAGCCAAAATGTTTAAACAACATGAAGGAGTCGATTATTTTGACATGTATGCACCGATTGCTAGGACAACCACTATAAGAGTACTATTTGCCTTATCATCAATATATATCCTTTATGTTTATCAAATGGATGTCAAAACGGCATTCCTAAATGGAGATCTCAATGAGGAGATTTATATAGAACAACCAGAGGGTTTTGTTCTAAGGGGAAATGAACATAAAGTGTGTAGGATTGTTAGATCATTATATGGTTTAAAGCAAGCACTGAAAAAATGGCATGAGAAATTTGATAAAGCCATAATTTCGGATGGGTTTAGACACAATAATGTGGACAAATGCTTATACTCTAAGACTTGTGATGACTATGTCATCTTGGTGTGTCTGTATGTTGATGATATGTTGATTTTGAGTAATGATATGAAAGGCATAATGGAAACGAAGAGGTTTCTATCTTCCACTTTCAAGATGAAAGACCTTGGAGAGGTTGATACCATCTTAGGTATAAAAGTGAGAAGAAATAGTGGGGGTTATGCCTTAAGTCGAGAACACTATGTTGAGAAAGTGCTTGACAAGTTTAGTCATTTCTAAATCAAAGAGGCAAATACACCATTTGATTCAAGCATAAAGCTTGAAAATAATAATGGTAGAGCAGTGGCTCAACTTGAGTATGCAAGTGCATTAGGGAGTCTAATGTACGTCGCTCATTGTACAAGAGTGAATATTGCATATACGGTTAGTAAACTAAGTAAGTTTACTAGCAATCCAAGTATGGAACATTGGAAAGCGATTGAGAGAGTTCTAGGGTACCTTAAAAGAACTAAGCAACTAGGACTCCAATATTCAAAGTTCCTGAAGATACTTGAGGGATATTCCGATGCGAGTTGGATATCAAGTGTAGGAGATAATCTCTCCACAAGTGGTTGGGTGTTTATGCTCGGAGGAGGAGCAGTTTCTTGGGGTTCTAAGAAACTAACATGTATTTCACACTCAACCATGGAGGCCGAATTTATAGCTCTAGAGGCAACCAGCAAAGATGTTGAGTGGCTTAGGATCTCATGTTGGAGATCCAAATTTCTGTGGATGAGGTATCGACGATCTCGATACTGTGTGATAGTCAAGCCACATTGGCTAGAGCATATAATGGCGTATATAATGGGAAGTCTAGACATATAAGTCTAAGACATGAGTATGTGAGACAATTGATTCGTGGAGGAATCATATCGATCTCATATGTTAAGACAAGTGAGAACTTAGAGAATCCATTTACAAAACCTCTTGCGAAGAGGTTAGTAAGTTCTATTTCAAAAGGGATGGGACTAAAACTCCTAGAATAATATATTCACCAATGATGGTAACCCAACTCCAAACTTGTGAGCATCAAGGGCAAGAGTTTTGAAATTCCGTTTTTTTATGATTACCAACTTAATTATTCAAATTAAATAATTAATTGCTGAACTATTATAGAAATGTTTAAACGGACACAGAGACTGTTTGAACAGAAACCAGATATGTTTAAACAGTTTATCATCAGAAGATAAAAATGAACATAAAGTAAAGAACACATGAAATTATATGTGGTTTCAACAATCTTTGCAGATTGCTACTAGTCCACGGGGCCACGCCCAAAGAATGAAATTTATTAGGAGAATATCTAAACGATTACAAAACCAAATTGACTTATACAAATAAAGACTCCCTCTTGAATTTTTCGCAACTGTTGTAATCTAAACTCCTAATCAAATTTTTGAAGTGCTAAGATCTTGAACTCCCTTCAAATCATAACACTTGCACTTTTCCTCCTGAAAAGTGACTCACGAGCAAGACTTCTCCCGAAGCTTGACAAACAATGTCCAAGTGTGTTCAACCTACATAATTAGCACAAAGAAAAAAATACAGAATTACACTGTAATAAACCACTAAGAACTTGCTGGACTCAAGTTCTTCACACAATAAAAACTCTCTCTAAAACTTGAAAACTATTTGGAAAATAATACCCAAGAGAGATGAAAAAAATCCAACGACCTAAGGATGACTATATACCTGTAACGCCCTACTTCCTTAGAGTCGTTACTAAGTGAGTTTAAAAACGTGCTTTCAACTCGCTAATCGAGGTTTTAAATCAAACAGTGTAATTAAGCCATAAACAGAAGAAAAATATAGAATTAACTCCATATCTTTGAAGATCGTAAAAGTTTGACACCTGGGATCCCAAAATACAGTTTAGAAATATTTACAACATAAAAACTGTACTAAGTCGACTAAACGACAAAATCTAAATTCATTTACAAGCATCTCCCAAAATCCTTTGGCTGTGGCAGCCAGGCTGGCCAAACATGTACACGCCGCCTCACGCCTGCTGTACTCATGGTTGGTTGATCTTCTCTTTACCCTTACCTGCACCACAGAGCATCTGTGAGCCGAAGCCCAGCAAGAAAACCCACAAACATATAACATATGCAACACATATATCTAGCATATAAACAGGCCACCAATGGCTAAACACATACGCCTAGCCGTCCTAGGCGTTTACCAAGCCCTGGGTTCGCGGACCACGCTGTGAGGATATCCCAGGTATCCTTCTAGGGACTCGCCCTGGCAACTCGCACTCCACGTGCTCAACGCTGCTCCCGGCCCCTTGCCGTTCTCGGTCTACACCGTTCCTAGCTCAAGCCGACCATTCACAACATAATATACATAACATAACAAGCAAGTATAGAATTCTAGCATATTCAGTTAAAGGGCTACGCCCAGCAGTTCTAACATATTGGGCTCGGCCCTGCATATCAATTCTATTCAAATACATTGGGCTCAGCCCTGCACACAAGCTCTATGGGAACAAGGGTTTTCTTACCTGAGTTCCGAGCTTTCTGAGCACCGATGCCCCGAGCACAGTCCTCTAACGTGAGCCTCACCGAAACCCTAGTCACAACACATTAACAATGTCCATCCATCAAATTCTAATCCAATAAATAACTTCGAGCCATAACCCTAACCTCCGGGACCTTGAATTCTATCAATCCGGGTGATAAAATCCATCCCGAGCCTTACCCATTAAGTTCCCAAGCCTAAATACCCTTAAAAACTCAGATTGGTACTAAGGGCGCGACCCCACCCACAAGAGCTGTGGCTAGCCTCGAAACAGAGGCTAGCACCACACTGACCCCCACACGGGCCGCGGCGCGCCCACCAAGCGCTGCGGCGCGCATGAGCTTCTCGGCCTCCCATGGCCGCGTGCGCACACGGGCCGCGGCGCACCCCTCCTAGGGCTGCGGCTCTCACCTCCAAACCTGGAATTTTCCATCTTCTTCCCTACCTTTTCCTCAAGCTAACCCACTCAAAGCCTACTTAACAAACCCAGATAAATAACACATGTATACCAGCTCAATATCAACACTAAAACCCATCAGAAATCTGCTCCAAAATCCTACTAGAATACCCAAAAACATATTAAGCTTGACTAACATGCAATCCACAAAACCAGCAGAAATTCAAGACCAAACCTTAATAGCTAGAACTCACCTCTTGCTGAATTAAGCTTCTGAACCAGTCCCTCCTAAGCTTCAATCTTCAAGCTTTAAGTTCCCTTGGTTTTCCCCAGCTGAAATCCCTTAGCTTTAAGTTAATTTCCCTTAAGTTTCCCTTGTGTTTATCTTAGAGAGTGAATGAGAAGGAAGAGATAAAACTATCCTTAGCTGAAAGAAAAGAGAGTAAGTCGGTTTCCCTAGAGTTCCTAAGTAATTTCCCCTTTTTGTTTTATTTGACTTAAATCTAAAGGGTTACCTCAAGGCTCGGGGTACCAAAACGTCCCCGAGGGAAAAATGGTAAATTTCCCAAATATTCCCGCCTAGATATTCTATCCTCAAATATATCTCCAAATATTTATTTTCATGTCCCGATAATCCCATAACACCTAGTACCCAAATTACCCCTCGACTCACCCCGAGTCCGAATCTCAACCCCGTTGTGACTCTCTGGCCAAGCGCTCCCCAGGACTGTCTCGGATCGTGCTGCGCAGACATATCACATATATATAACATTTATCACGTTTACACCCCTAATATCCAGATGGGTTCCACATGCGTATTTAACTTAACTAAACATGCATCATAATCATATATACACATAAATCCACATATAAGCATATTAAACCCCTTATTGCCCTCCAGGCACGCTAATCAGGGCCCTAAGCCCGATTAGCAAATTCAGGTCGTTACAATACCCTTTAGAATCCCTTTAGGCCATGGAAAACAAATTAGAAACCAATCAACCAATAAATGAAAATCTTCCCAAAAAGGAAAGTCTGAATCTGTTCAAACAAACTGGCAATCCATTCAAACAGATTCATTGAACCTGGACAATTTTTAAACCTAGTTTCCTTAAATAAATAAGGAAACAATATATACATTATCTCTGCAAGCTGTACACGGTTTCTAGACAAACAAATCAGATCAAGAAATTAAAATAAATACCAATAATTTCATATATACAAAATTCAAGAAAAGATATTCTTTTATAGGAAATTATATATTTATTTTATTAACATATATAGAATAATCTGATTAGAAAACATTTCACAGCAAAACAAGAAACAACACAATTTGAAAATACCACACAATATATTTCGAAAATACATCCATAATTAATTTTGTCAATTTAATCAAATATGCCAATAAATGATTTTACAAGTTCAATGGGTAAGAACAAATTATTGGGTGAATTGTTTCAACACTAACAAAATCATGAGTTCCATCCAAGGATGGTTAGTGTTGGTTGCTACCGAGTGAGGGTTAAGCCTAAGGCTTTTAATGAAGTTCAGTTGTGTGCAACAGCATTTCTAAAGGTAGGAAAGATACTAGAAGAACTTCACCTATGTGAACTTAGAAGTGATGCCGCCTCTCATGGGAGTTGGAGTTTCTCCCTAGAAAGTTCATGAAATGGATGAGCACATGGGCATATGAGTGCTTAGCGAGAAAAGTGGGAAAATGAATGGTCAAGTGGACGTGTATGTAGAGTTACCGATTTTATCATTAAGGAGTACTTGGTTCAATCTTTAGGACACCAATGACTTCGATAAGACTTTGTAATACTTTCACTAAGATAAAGTTCAAATCGAAAGACACTTTATTTATGCACCAAAATTGTTAAGCTAAGAAGAGATGATTATATTTAACCAAGTGGGGGATTGCTGATATTGGTTAAATATAATGGTTAAGTTGTTTACACGTTGAGGTGCAAAACACTAAATGATTTTCACTTAAAGAGAAGTGAAAACATGAGATTGTGTAGAAGGCATCTAAAATTGACTTTTATGGGTCTAAAGTGATACAATGAGGTATCCAAACATTCCTAGAAAGTTTGGTAGCATTTAGAGCAATTTTACGACCGTTGGAGGGGTCCAAAGTTAGAGAGGTGGCGGTACGTCGCCCCCTAAGTGGCGTGGCATCGCCTAAATGCGAAGGGCTTCAAAAGCCCTAGCAGGCGATCCATCGCCTGGACAGTCTTTTAGGGTCTACAGTTTACGTTAAATGCTCCAAATGATGTGTTTTAAATGCTCTAATCATATGAGTTAGACTAATGATGATGCCTACACTATATATATGGGTTATTAGAGTTGAAAAGCATTGATCACACTTTTCAACTCTCTCTAAAACTCATTCTCTCTCTAGCTCTCTATGACCAAAGTTTTCTCCAAGAAACTCATCAAGCTTGCTTGACTTGCATGAGTTTTCAAGGCTTGTTCAATCCAAAATCTCATTCTACTTAGTTGAAGCTTCAAGCAATTGGAAAGGCTTGGAATAGAGATTTTGGACAACAATATTCATATTGTGTATAAGCCTTAGAAGTTCCCCAAGTTGAAGATTCAAGTTGATCGATACAAATGTTGTATCTCTCAAACCCTAATCTTGTATTTTGTGATTCTATTATGGTGTTGTTTGGTAACACTTAAAAAAATAGTGTTTTATTTAATTAATTAAAAGTTTGACAATTAAATATAAAATGTGTTTGGTAACTCTATTTTTATTTATTATTTTTTTAAATTTTAATTAAAATTTTGAAAATAAAGTTTTTTCACTTTCAATTTTTTTTAAACAGTTTTCAATTTTTCCTTTATTTTTTTGCTTCTCTTCTTCAAATCAACACATCATATTGTTAAACAAAAAATAAAAATAAAAGTTATCAAACGTGTTTATTATTTTTTGTTTTTAAAAACAAAAAACAAAAATAGTTACCAATCATATTTTTATTTTTTAAAAATAAAGAAACAAAAATAAAATAATAATTCTATTTTTGTGTTTAAAAAATTCAAAAACAAAATTTTTACCAAACGACCCCTATGTTATTCATTGTTAGTATTGATGATTAAATGTATCTAAATTCATCTTATCATCATTTAATCATTTAGTTCATTATATTCAAGATTAACATTCATATCATGAACATATTTATTTGATTATCAAGGATTGCCTTCATACTTAGAATTTGAATCTTGATTAACATCTAGGGTTTGGAATATTGCATTATTATCATAATTCATTATTGATTTGCAAAGAGTAAAGCCATATATTCCCAACACACCCTGTCAACCCAAGGGCTCCAAGTGGACCCCCAGGCTGAGATCGCACATGTGTAACTAGCTGGCATGCCACATGCACAACCAGCTGACGACCACAAGAGCAGCCAGCTGGCGTGCCGCCTGTGCACCCAACAGGTGTACCTCCAACACAGCCAGCCCCTCCTGTGGGAGAAAGAATTAGAACTCAGCCCAAGAGGAATAGGTCACGACGGGCTTCCGACCCACATGACCTCCCAAGGAGGGTACTAAACCCTGAAGAAGTTTGCGTAGTTCGAGAAGACCCTAGACCTGCGATGCTCGAGGAGTCCAGGGCTTACCGCCCAGGCCCAGGGGAGGAGAACCCTTTGTGCCCCAGCAGCCTCGGGGAAACCCAATTAAAGAATAGAAAGTATTTAGAGAAATATATTAAAAGAGAATAAAAAAGAAGAAAGGAATATGTTTTTTTTTTCATTTGTAACAATTTAGTTTTTTTTTATAAATATTTTCAAACTTAAATGTATTTAAAAGGAATTTTAAATAATTTTAGTCTTTTATTGAATTTTTTTAATAATTTTTATGTAATTTAAGAACGAATAGAAAAATAGATTCTTAAATTTTTATAATTAAATGGGGCACAATTTGGTAGTTGTCAAAGTTCGGGGGCAAAAATACTAATTATTTTATACAAATCGTAACAGGGAACACGATATGATAGTATCAATAGTTCAGGGAAAATTTTAATTAACCGTATATTTTAGAGGGCACAATCTAGTAGTGTTAAAAGTTCAGGGGGCAAAAATGCTATTTATTCTTTTTTTAAAGGTTCTGTTTGGCTAAGATTATGCTTTTGCTTAAAGCTTAAAGCATAAAATAAGTAAAAGTAGTGACTTATTTTTTCTGTTTGGATAACTATTACATAGATATATTTTTTTAATGTTTCTTTCAAAGTGTTTGGATATCAATTAAAAAATAGAAATACCATTTTGGTCCCTGTATTTTTTTCAAATACGTGATCGGTCCCTGTATTTTGTTAAATGACAATTCAGACCTTGTGTTTTAAAAAATGGATCAAAACTCTAGACCTGACTTTTTTCAAAATATTTTTAAATATAAGTTTCATTCTTAGCTACATGACCACCTTCTTCGCTTCTTTGAACCCATTGTATCACCAACGATCTAATAATCTGTAACGACCCAAATTCGCTAATAAGGCTTAGGGGCCTTGATTAGTGTGCCTGAAGGGCATAAAGGGAATTATGTGTGATTTTAATTATTAAGATGCATGATTATGGGTTAAAGCATGTTATGTGATTATTTGAGTATTTGAGATGCATGACTATGTGTATTAGTATGCATGTAGGCCCTGATTAGGTTAGAAGGGCATAATCGTAATTTTGGCCATTATGGGCATAACTGCTTTGATATATATGATAATTGTCGAGACCACATTATTATGTGGATATATCTGTGATCTGTGACTCGAGACGATCCTAGTGAGCAAAGTAGCAGAAAAGTCATGGCGGGGATTTATACCCGGCTTGGGGTGAGCTTAGGGGTATAAATGGGAATTTAGCGAATATACTGGAATCTATTTTGACATTGAGGAATATTATTGGTGGTTAATTAGGTATCGGGAATTAAGCGAGAAATATTAGAGACACTCGAGGAGTTAGCGGGAATTGGGTAAAATGACTAAAATGCCCTTAAGTGGATTAAAGGGTTTAGATTTAATAGGGAGGGCATAATGGTCATTTGGCTTACAGGAGTTAAGTATTACCAAGGCTTTATGTTAGTGGGAAGTGTAGAGAAATGTAGAAGTCTGAAAAAGAAGGAAAAGGAAGGGAAAAGAAAGGAAGGAAAACAGAGAGAGTTCTCTAGGTCGGTTTATATTTCCTTCACCTGTTTCTTGAGGATTTCTGGAGTAGAACTCAGAGGAGAGCTGGGATAAACTAAGCATCAAGGATTCTAAGCTAAGTGTGGGGAATTGGCAGAGGTTTAGCAAGGGTTCATCAACACTTGAGGTAAGACTTTAGAGTTCTTCAGTTTCTGTTTCTGGTTTTTGAGCTATGGTGCTTAAGTTGAATTGGATGGAACTTTAGGGAATTCAGGTCTAAGGTTGAGGAGGAGCAAGCCAAGGAAGTCTTGAGGCAACTTGTGGTCGAAATTCCACCAAAGGTATAAACCCTTAACTCCAACTTTGTTGTTCAGCTGGTTTTTACTGAGTTTTAGAGCTTAGGAGTGGCTATGGTGAATTTTGAGTTTGGGGATGCATGTGCTTGAGTTCTAGGTATTTGAGGTGCTTGGGATGAGTGGAGTATGGTCATAAGGTTGTTTTTGAGGTTGGGGAATATTTGGAAGAGTTTTGGTTGAGGTTGGTTCGAGGAAATCGCAAGAAGGGAAAACTGAAGCTGGTCTGTCTGTGACTAGCGCTACAGCGCTAGTCTTTGGGCGCTGTAGCGCTAGGCCATGATGCTGAGGGGATTTTGGCTTCTGTTTGTAGTGCTGTAGCGCCCTCCCATGAGCGTTGTAGCGCTACCCTATCTTCAGAAAGGGATTTTAGGGTTATTTGCAAGGGTTTTTGACCAAGGGTTTGGGGTTTGATTCCACCACCTTGTTTGGTGGAACTAGGACTTCCCGGGGGCTCGGGATTGGCCCCGGGGGGCTGGGTTTTGGACTTGAGGGTTGATGATAACTTTGGCCCATGATTGTGTTTAGGTGAGCGCTAGGGCTCGAGGGGGATCGTGCTCAAGGAGTCGAGGGATCAAAGCTAGTGAATTGAAAGGTAAGAAAACTGCACCCGATTATATGTTTGTGATGGGACTAAGTGCTCCCGAGAATTGTATCGTGTCAATGATGGTATTACGCCATGGGACATGTAAAGCGGCCTAAGGGTGTCGTACATAGTATTTGCGCACAGGGCGCGGCTTGGCCACTGGTAGCCGAGAATATTCACTGAGCTCGGCTTAAGCGGGCCGGAGTCAGTGGGATAACAGAGGGAGCAGCCTGAGAACGCTAGCCCTAGTTATCATTTGTGCAGTGATATGTGATATGAACTGATATGCTTAGTATGTTGAATACTTGGTCATGCTGAATGATTATATGTTTGAGAACTTGTGATACAATGTGAGATATGGGTTTGTCTGTCTATTGCTTATGCTCTGTTGTTGTGTTTTCTTGTTGGGCCTTGGCTCACAGGTGCTACGTAGTGCAGGTAAAGGCAAAGGCAAGCTGGACCAAGCCTGAGACGGAGAGCTCCGAGGTGGAATGTACATAGCCAGCCGTTCGATCGCCATGGTCGAGGAGTGGATCAGGACAGGGATTACCTAATTGTCTGTTTTGCCTTAGTATGGCCTGATATTGTGTATAAACCTTGTGTCCTTTGTAAACGATCTTAAAACTTGTATCTTTTTGGGATCCCAAGTAAAGGATAATGTTTCTTAATGAAAACGTGGCTTTTGAGACCAGACCATTTTAAACCCTAGTTCCTTTACAGTTTCAGTATCACGATTTTAATTAAATGACTTGATTAGCAAGTTTGGCACTTTATAAACACATAGTGTAACGGTCTTGGCTATCCAGGGCGTTACATAATCGATCTTATAATTGAAAATATTCTGACCAAAATCAAGTCTAAGGTACCATTTTGATCCATTTTGTAAAACAAATGGCCTGAATTGTCATTTAACAAAACAGAGTCCGATCACATATTTGGAAAAAACAAAGGGGCCAAAATAGTAGTTTCCCTATTAAAAATCAGATCTTTTATGAATAAATTAAGAGTTATGACAATAGCTTCTCAAAATTCATTTTCGGAGAAGTTATGTTCCCAAAAGAACTTTTGAATTAAAAAAGACTTTTAATTTTTTTACCCAAATACCCCATAAAGATTTTATTTTATTTAAAAAAAAAACAGTTTAAAAAAACTTGCCGAAACAAATATATAAATAAATTATCCCTAAAAAGCTGCTTAAAAGTATCCCTAAAAAATTATAGGAATTTTCTTAGGTAGGGGCATTACTTTTGCCTCTACCGTAGGAGCATTTTTTATTTTCTGTACTTGCAGAAATTATAACCTAATTTTTGTTTTCATGATGACGTACATTATAGTTATAACAGACATCATTCCAATTTTTGGAAAATTTCGAATAATTTATAGTGCTGAAATCTGAGTTCAAAAAGTTAGTTTCACACGTGGTTGATTTTTTTTATACAGGTGGAAAACAAACTATTTGAACGTACATTATAGTTATAACAGACATCCTTCCAATTTTTGGAAAATTCTGAATAGTTTATGGCACTGAAATAAGAGTTTAAACAGTTAGTTGCACGCGTGCTTCATTTTTTTTATACGGGTGGAAAATAGACTATTTGAACTCTGATTTCGGCACTGTAAATTTATAAAAAATTCTTAAAAATTGGCAAGATACCTATTATAATTATAATGTACGCTATCATGCAAAAAAAAATGAGTTATAATTTTTCTAAGTCCCGAAAATAAAAAAACGCTCCTATGATAGGGGCAAAAATGATGCCCCTACTCCCAAAATTTATTTATATACTAGATTAATACAATCGTGCAATATGCACGTTTGTTTAGTTTTATTTATAGAATTTATTAATTATTTTTATTAAATTTATATTAATGTCATATAAATATCCTATTTTAATTAAATAATTTATTTATTTTTGTTTAAGTTTATGTTTGTTTTAGTTTTTGAATTTGAGTGACAACAAGATATTATATATTATATATTATATGTTTAATTTAATATTAAATATTATACGTGAATTTTAAATTTAAGTTTCTTACTAGTTTTTAAAAAAAATACAATTTGTTGCTAATTGATAGTAAATTATATTATATGTTTAATATGATATTATTATAATAAATGAGTTTAAGTTTAATTAAATTTTATTTAAGTTATAAAACGTATGATTTTATTATTTTTTAATAATTATCATTGTAAAATGTCTTAAAAATATCATATTTTAAAATTTTTAATTATTTATTTTATTTTATTTAAGTTTAAGTCTTTACAAACTACCGTTAAATATAAGAATATTATATTAAAGTTAACATTAAAAAAATAAAAAACCATTAAAACTAATAATTTCCGTTATCTACACACTTATTATATAGAAGAGATATGTAAAGAACTAAAAACAAATATATATTTTTAGGAGTTTTCTTAAGCAGGGGCATTACTTTTGCCCCCTATAGAAGTGTTTTCTATTTTTGGCAATTTGATAAATTATAACCTATTTTTTTTTACATGATAATATATATTATAGTTATAACATGCTTCCTATTAATTTTTGAGAAATTTTATATAATTTACGATGTTGAAATCATAATTCAAATAATCAGTTGTACCTGTATCTGTTTTTTTTATAAGAGTAGAAAATAGACTATTTCAACTCAGATTTCGGGCACTATAAATTATTCGATTTTTTTTTTTAAATTAACAAGATACTTGCTATAATATAACAGTCATTAAAAAAAAATTGGAATACAAGTACCAAAAATAAAAAATACTACTACACAGGGACAAAGGTGATGGCCCACTATAAAAATCGGTTACAAAAACGATTGTTAGAGGTGAAAATGTCACAGAATGACCTTCCACAGTAAATGTATTTTGTCCCGTTTGAGGTATATAACAACTCAAAAATTTGTGAGGGACTTCCCCATTAAAAACTATAAAATAGTAGAATAAGAAGGTTGTTTCCGTTTTTGTTATTTCCTTTTTATTGTGATTTGAATTGAATCCTAATCTGTTTCCTTATTTATGGTGATTTGAATGGAATCCTATTCTGTTTCCTTTTATTGCTGCTCCTCCTTGAATTATGGGTTTGATTTGGCATTGATTATTAGTTTATATATCCTTTGGAATTTCTGTATTGGGGGCATGAAAAAAATTACCTATAAAAAAGTTGAATCGGTGTTTTCTTCCTCCTGGTTGTTTCATTTGTTGCTTGGCACCATAGAAAATGGCAGATGGGACTAGAGCACAGGATCAGCGGCGATTGGAAGAATCTGTCCAGCAATTGGAGGAGGCTTTTGAACAAGCCGTGGAGTTGAAGGAGATTCCCACAAAGCCAGGAACTGATTTTAGTTCAGGTACGTACTTCTCCCAAACAAAATTCTCCAAATTGAATTTTCCTACTTTCTTTTGTATTTTTGGATTGGCCTGCCTGTGTTCCATAGGATTTCGTTTTTAATGGCGGTTTCTGGTGGTTTTCTTAGCTCGGATTTACTTTTATGGCGTCAATTATTATGGGTTTTAGCTAGACTTCAGTTTTTGATACGGTTTTATTGTGATTCTTTCTTTTCTTGTTTTGTTTTTAATTTATATTGGTTATTTCAATCTTGGTTTTTATTTTCTTGTTATCACAGTTTTATTTTTTATTTTTTTTCGTCCAATTAATGATTTGGGCTCATTTTTTATTGGTATTTTAAAGGTGGGTTTCTGTTTTTTTGTGTAAAAGAATTATAAATGTTGGGTTTTTATCGGTATTTGTTTATTAGTTTTTTGATGGTTTGATTTTTGATTGATTAAAAATTAACTTAGAGATTGTAGTAGTAGTATAATCAGTTTAGTGTTTTAGTTTATGAGAAAATGAATATTCATATGTCTATATTGTTTTTCTTTAGCTACTTTACTGCACACCCAAACAGAAAAATGTTCAAATCTTGTTTTGTTAGATTGCAAAGCTTTCTTTTTGTAATGTGTGTAAAGTGAAGCTTGATAACTTCGTCTTAATGTTTCATTTTCTAGGTAAAGTTCCTCTTGTTGACGGACTGAGTGGAAGAAGCTCCTGGGATTTAAATTTCGAGTGGGAAATGGCTTGGGCTTCTGAGAAGTCTCTAGTGGGAAGTTCTGTTGAGGGGAATTCACCTCCTTATTGGGATACAGATGATGATGATGATGGTGGTATGATTTTGTCTGCTGTACCTGTATATTAGCATTATTTGGTTTCTTTATGTGGGACTCAGTAGGTGTGTGGTTCTTTATTCCATCAAGTGCCTGTTTCGGGGTTATCATATTATCTCAGACCTTCAACAGCAATTAGGATGGTACCAAGAAATGTAGTGCGGAGTAGCTAAATATTTGACAGTATGCCAATATAATAATTTTTAGTTGTTCTCTGGACTGTTTGGGTGTATTTATTATTGTTTCTGCATCAACCTTGTGGTCACAGTGTTGAGAAAATAAAAGATGATTTGTTCGATATCAGATGTGCTCGGAAGGTGATTGTTTTGGTGGCTTGTTGTCAGCATGCTGTTTAAGTGCAAATTTTGAAGTTAGTTTGGGATGTTGAACAATAACCTGGCTGTTGGTGGTTTGTGCTTTACAATAAAGCTGATAAATTATTTCAAGATATTTTTGGCTGTCTTGAAAGATCATTCTTGCCATGTCTCTGTTTGTTACGTTAAGGCTATTGAATTTCATATGTGAAGTTATATTTATTGCTAAAGGAAGAAGAGAGAAAAAGGACAATTGAGGTAGTTAATGTCTAAGAAATCATGTGTGCAATCCAAGTCCTTAGGCTATGTTTCTTGGCAAGAATGAAATAAAGGTGTATAACCTAGGGAAAGAAAGTGGAGAAGAAGGGAAGAACTCTTCTTTTGTTGTGTTTGGTATGAAAGGAAGGAGATAATCTGTCCAATCATGGAAGGATTGTAAATAGGTTGAAAATAATGATAGTAAGAAATTCATTTATTTTCTCCTATATTCTTTCGTCCCCAAACAACCACAGTACTCTAGTCCCACTGATCTCTTTAATTAGTGTACATTGACCTTTCGCCCTGCTGAGGAGTCTTAGTCTTTAAATTCTATATGTGCTGAAATCAAAATTTCAGATGGCTTTCAAGGGATAGATCTACTTTAGTTACTAGCTTTTTGTTCTTCTTGGCAGTCAGGAAGTACTGTTTTTCTAAAAATAAATTCCTGTTCTTTTCTATAGAAGCACCTTTACTCCCATTCTGCTTTATGCTCTTGTTAAAGTAGAATATCCAGATCTTCAACGTAGTAAGTTTAAAATATTTTGACAATGTAATAGTTAGTAGTTTTTTCCCAAATATATTTTTAACTGCATGCTCCTATGTTTCGTCATATAATGCCTTTGAACCAACAAGAGTTCATTTGTCATTATAGTGTGTAGTCTTTTTTTATATATCCCGATTGCATTTGTTGCTTCTGTGTTTAGTATGGGTGCTTTCTTCTTTTACTTTATTTTTTATATTTATTACTGTATTTAGGTGGCCAATTGTTTACACATTAGTTGTCTTCTTTATAGGGCCTAAACCGTCTGAGTTGTTTGGAAAATATACGTGGAAGATAGAGAAATTTTCTCAGATTAACAAAAGGGAACTTCGTAGTAATGCATTTGAAGTTGGCGGCTACAAATGGTATGGGGCTATGAATCTGTAATCTTGTCATGCGTTAATTGTGTTTTATGGGGTATTTTTTTTTTATTTTTATAAATATGAAATTTTGTTTTAGCAAATATATGCCTCTTTCATAATAAAGTTTCTTTAAAAGTAGGAGGCACTTGTGGCTGTTGTATGAATTATTTTACATGTAGCTGATGTTTTATTGAAGTTTATTTGATGCCTCACTTTTTCCTCCAAGTTTTAGTATATTTTCATAGAGGAATATACGTTGATGTTTTGATTCACGATGATTTAGATCGTATCACATTTTGTTTTCATGCATCAAGAAAGTAATTACTGGATGTTGTAATGCAAAAAATTCTAATCTGCTTTTGGGCTATAAAAAATTGGTGATTATGTTTTTTTTGCCTGTTTATAATTGTTTTCATAATGAACAAACACAATTGTATTTCAGCCAGAAACATTGTTATGCTTGTGTGACCTAAGCATTTTATATTGGACTGCAGGTACATCTTGATCTATCCCCAAGGCTGTGATGTTGGCAATCATCTCTCTCTGTTTCTTTGTGTGGCTAATCATGACAAACTTCTTCCAGGTTTGATTTTAATAAAAGAGCTTTAGTTGGTAAATTTTCAATGATGATTTTTGTCAATGCAGTTATGTGATTGCTAAAAGTTTTGTTGTAAAACAGGGTGGAGTCATTTTGCACAATTTACTATAGCTGTGGTGAACAAAGATCCCAAAAAATCAAAATATTCTGGTTGGTTGATTCTTCATTAAGTTGCTTGCATTGTTTTCAACATATTATACTAAGAAGATTGACAGGATGGAAATTATGCAGATACATTACATCGATTCTGGAAGAAAGAACATGATTGGGGATGGAAAAAATTTATGGAGCTATCAAAAGTATTGGATGGGTTTATTGATGCTGATACTCTAATAATTAAAGCTCAAGTTCAAGTCATCAGGTGTTCTATTGTTATTATTTCATGAATTCTTATTTGTAGTATATTGCATAAATAAATTTGTATTAAAGTTTCTGAATTTATCTAAAGATTATTATAACATTTTGAAAAACTATTTTTGATATTTGATTCTAATATTATTGAAGCAGATTTTTGTTAGATTACATTGATAATATTAGTATTTGTATTTATTTTGGTTTTGTAGAGAGAAAGCCGACCGGCCATTCCGTTGCCTTGATTGCCAATATAGGAGAGAACTTGTTAGAGTATATCTCACAAATGTAGAGCAAATTTGCCGCCGTTTTGTGGAGGAGAGAAGAAGCAAACTAGGAAAATTGATTGAAGATAAAGCAAGGTGGTCAAGGTATGTGTTTTTATTCCGTACCTACTTTTATTTGTTTCTGTATTTAGAACACTGTCGGTTGATTTTAATCACTTATTGTGTGTCGATTCTGGTTTATTAGTTGCTTCAAAGGCTTTCTTTTATGTTTCTGTTGCTCATTTTAACATTTTGGATTTGTATTTTTGTTGATAGAAATACATTTGTGTAATACTTGTCGTATACTTGGTTGGCATTGGTAGGTTTATTATTTAATTCACAGTGTATTTGCAATGATGTTGCAGCTTCTCTGTTTTCTGGTCTGGAATTGATCAAATTGCTAGGCGTCGAATGTCTAGGGAGAAGACGGATTCAATTCTAAAAGTTGTTGTTAAGCACTTTTTCATTGAGAAAGAGGTCACATCAACATTAGTTATGGATTCATTGTATAGTGGACTAAAGGCTCTTGAAGGCCAGACTAAGAGTAAAAAAGGTAGGGTGAAATTGTTGGAAGCTGAAGAAATGCCAGCACCTATTGTCCGTGTTGAGAAAGATACATTTGTGTTGGTGGATGATGTTTTATCGTTACTTGAGAGGGCTGCCATGGAACCATTGCCTCCTAAAGATGAAAAGGGTCCTATATACTCCGACAAAGATTCTATTGAGCAAGTTGAAAGGCGTCTTACTGAACTTGGTCGTAGGACTGTGGAGATATTTGTTGTTGCTCATATCTTTAGGTAACATGTTTGACAACTGAGATTTTGATAAACATGAAAACTATCACTTTGCATACTTCATTATCTTTGAGTGATGTACCATTAACATCTCTGCAGTAGTTGCATAATGTTATGGTTTTTGGTTAGAGACGCTATAATAATTATTTTCATCATTCATGCAGCAACAAAATTGAAGTTGCCTACCAGGAAGCTGTTGCACTCAAGAGACAAGAGGAGCTCATCCGTGAAGAAGAGGCTGAAAGTGAGCAGAAGGCAAAACGCAGTGAAAAGTTGCAGCAAATACGATGAGCTAATCTTTTATCTTTTTATTCTGCAATTATTAGGATTATGCATTCAATTTACATTTGGTATCAGTAGCAAGATTGATATTTCTGCAGGAGCATTTGTTTTATGATTCGTACATGTTTTCTTGATTTTATTTTGTTTTTGGCTGAATATAGTATTTTGTTGAAGGTTTCATTAGAAATGCTTCAGCTTAATGTTTCTAATATTTTGGGCAATAACATGTTGTATGATGCCTTAGTCTTGCAAAACTAAGGTTTGATTTTAATTGTTTTTATAACAAACTAATATTAGAAAACATTCAGTTTAAAGTTTCTAATAGTTCTGAGCTATAAAATCTTGTAAAAATGCACGATCCTAAGGTTTTTTCAAAATATGAAAAACGCTGCTTATGGCTGAAACTTTTGAAAGCTTGAAGTCTGAATTTTAGTTGTTCTCAATCCATTAATGTTTTCTAAAATAATTTTTTAGCTATTTTTTATTTGAAAAGCAAATCTTAAATGAAAAATTAATAAATATATTTATGAAGTGAATAATTTTAAAAGTTTGTTATAAATAATGTTAAAGATAAAGTGATGAAAAATAAGGAGCAAGGAGAGATAAAAAGTAAAAATAATGTGAGATGAAGTGATGTAAAAGAAAATAATGTCAAAAAATGATTTTAAAAAAGTAGTGTGAGCTTTTAAAAGAAAGTGATGTGAGAAAAAGTAAATCAAGATTCTCAATTTTTATTTTGATTTTTTGTAATTTTGGTTTTAAAAATTGATTTATGAAAACAATACCAAACACCTTTGTGTTCAAAAAAATAGTTTTTTTTTTTTTCACTTTTTTTTTAGTGAAAGAGTAATTTCATTAAGGCAATTTATGCAAATAAAACATACACAAGGTCCAATGCCAATTAAGGGCATAAACAAACAAGTAATCCTGGTCACCAAACTTTGGATGTCTTCATGGTTAGTGCCAATTGAGCTAGGGAGTGTGCCATATTATTGTTTACACGATTACAATGATGCATAGTAAAAGAAACTAACTTACTCCCCAAACTATTAATATCCTGAATGCTCATCCCAAACACAGAGTTACCAATATTAGCACAGCGGATTGTTTGGCAAACTCTAAGACAATCAGACCGTGATTCTGACATTCAGAAAGCCAAGGCGAATACAAAAGAGCATCCCCTGAACCATTGTTGTAGCTTCGACAAAGTGGGGTTCCATTGTTGAAACAAGGGGTGTGGCCATAGATGCTGTAATGTCGTTTGTGTTGTCGAGTACTACTGCCCCTATACCAATCTTCATCTGTGTTGCATCCACATCTGCATCAACAAACAACACCACTTCATCCTCCTTCAGTTGGTCGTTTGATGGCTCAATATGTCCTGTGCCATCCTCCTGAGCTTCTTCATAAGTTATTTTGGCCCGGGCTTCTTGATACTGAATCAAGTAGTTTAAAGACCACCCCAAGACTTGCTCATTTGGTAGCCATACATGGTCATGAATAACTTTGTTGTGCTGGTACCATATTCTCCAACATAGTATAATCAATTTCTCCATTTCTGCTTTGGTTATCCTCTCCATACATTCAAGCATCATCACATAGAAATCAATGACAACACCTGAGCTTTCCCATGTTGTTGATAGGCCATCTTGGATGTTGTTCAAAGATGAGCATCCCCATATGGCATGTAAAGTATTTTCGGGTTCCTCATTGCATAAAGAGAAAATGTGTTCTGTGGGTACCCCATGTTTGGCTAAATTGACATTGGTAGGGAGGAAGTTATGTGAAGCTTTCCAGGAAAAGCTTTTCACTTTTGGTGGGGATGCAAAGAGACCACAAAAAATTCCATCACTTAGATTGTCCCATAGATGATGATGCCTTTACAAGCCCCATATCACGCACTGAACACCAATAACCACTCTTGACAGAATATATTCCAGACTCATTGCAATGCAATGTAAGGCGACCCGGGCCCAATGTTAAAGGTATAGGGATAGAGAGCACTATTCGTGCTTTTTTAGGTTCGAAGGATTGCATGATGAGCACTACATTCCACTCCACTGATGATTTTTTTAATGAACTCACATGTACCAAGTTGTCTGCCCCTCTAAAAGAAAGAGATCTCGCAACATTCGTTTTGGGAATCCAGCAATCATTTGCAATATGGACTGATTCACCATTATTGATAATCCATTTGGAGCCTTTATGGAAAAGCTCTCTCCCCCACATCACACTACACCACAAGTACAACGCTCGTTGTTTGATCTTGGCCTGAAGGAATGATGAGTTAGTGAAGTAAAATCCTTTCATGACCTTGTCTGCAAGAGAATTGGGTGAATTATAAATACGAGCTTCTTGTTTAGCAAGAAGAGCTTGATTAAAGAATAAGAGATTCCGAAATCCAAAGCCCTCGTTTGATTTGTGCTAACATAAACGTTCCCAGCTACACCAATGTACTTTTTTGTATCATCACCCCCACCAAAATCTTGCACACAATCTATGAAGTTCATGTAGTAAGGATGCAAGCAATCTGAATAAATTCATGATTTCATTAGGACCTCTCTGCCTCCTACTACAAAAAGTTTTGATTTCCAACCAAATAGTTTATTCCATACTCTATTTCTTATAGAATGAAAGAGATCACTTTTACTCTTACCAGCGAAACAAGGAAGTCCCATGTACTTTTCATGGCATGGCACTAGTGGGACGCCAAGTTTGTTTGCTAGAGAATCACATATTTGAGGGCTCATCTAGGGCGAAAAACATACAATAGATTTAATTAAGCTTACCAGTTGTCCTAAGACATTCTCATAGAGAGCAAGAATCTCCTCGAACCAACTACAACTTTCCATACTAGCCTTTAGAAAAAAGAATTTGTCATCAGCAAAAAATAAATGAGATACCATGGGTCCTCCTCGGCCACACTTCAACCCCTTAATTCGATCAGTATTGAGAGCCTGTTTCAACAAGGATGATAAACTTTCTGCACATAAGAGGAATAGGAATGGTGACAATGGGTCGCCTTGTCTAAGACCTCGTGTAGGTGTGAGATTGCCGATGATAGCACAATTGACATTAATGGAGTACTTGACAGAAGATATGCACTTCCTAATCAACGCAATCCAAGCAGAATTAAAGCCTAATTTTTCCATAATGCCCCAAAGGAAATTCCAGTCCACTCTGTCATATGCTTTTTCCATGTCTGCCTTGAAAGCACAGTATCCAGTTTTACCTTTTTTTATGTCGTTTATTGGCATTGAGACATTGAAACCCAACCATTGCATTATCTATAATCAATCTTCCAGGGATGAAGACACTCAGTTCTTTAGAAATGATGTTGCCCAGAACTTTCCTCAACTTATTAGTAAGCATCTTTGCAATAATCTTATACAAAACATCACATAAGCTAATAGGCCTATAATTAATGCTATGAGTTGGATTCTTAACCTTAGGAATCAATGCGATAGTGGTTTCATTAATACATTCAACAATACTTGAACCATTAATGAAGGTGAGGCATGCTTTACAAACATCTCCACCCACAATATCCCAAAACTTTTGGTGGAAACCCGCTCCCATCCCATATTTTCCTGGGATTTTTTGAGGGTGAATCATCTAAAATAAAGCTTCCTTAATGTCTTCAACTGTAAATCCACGCACAAGCTGTCTGTTCATATCACCAGTGTCACGACCTGTGTAATGTCCCGAATTCGCTATTAAGGCTGAGTGCCTTGATTACTGTGCCAAGAGGGCATAATCAGATTTGTATGTGGACTTAATGGAATATATGTGTGATTATGCGATATAAATGATTTATATGGTAATGTGGATATTGTGCATGTGTTATGTGTATTAAATATGCATGTAGGCCCATTTTAGTAAATTGAGGCATATTTGTAATTTTTGACCCGTTGAGGGTATAACTGTATTATCTATGTTTTATGAGTGAGACCACGATGTTATGGGGATATATTTGAGATGTGTGGCCTGAGGCGATCCTAGTGGGCAAGTTAGCGAAAAAGTCACAACGAGGTCAAATACCCAGCTCGGGGTGAACCTAAGGGTATTTACTAATTTAGTTCATTACTAGGGTTTACCGGGGATTGGAAATTTATTTGGTGATTATTTGAGTATGTCGAGATTAATAGGGAATTTATAGGGCTACATGAGGATTAGCGGGAAATGTGGCTAATGACCGTTTTGCCCTTTGAGGGCATTATAAGAAAAACACTTGGGTTAGGGGAATTATGGTCCTTTCCTAGCCTTTGGTTAGACTTAGTTGAGGCTAGAAGCCTTTTGAAATAGGTAGAATACATTAAGATATTCAGTCCCTCTTCTCTCTCTCGTTTACTCTCTCTCACCCTCTTAGTTAGGGTTTTGGAAAATTTGGGGGAAAAGATGAAAATTCCCTGAGTTTTTGAGGCTGTGATTGAAGGATGGAGGCTAGGATTGGTGTAGGTTCAGCTCAAAGGTCGTGATTCTCATTGAGGTAAGCTTCAATTCTGTTTTGATTAGGTTTGGTTTGTTTTTTTAGGGTGCTCTAGAGTTTTAAGTTCATGGTTGGGATTTAAAGTTTTTCTGAGGTTTTAGCTTAGTTCTTAATGGTTATATGAAGGTTATATTGTGTTGTTATAAGATTAAGATTTAATTATGAGTTTGGTTGAAGATCAAGGACTGGTTTTAGAGGTTTTGGTTTAGGGAAAACATAAGAAAAGTTATGGGAATTTTGAGTTCGTGGGGTCGCGTCGCGACGCTGTTCTTGGAGCACCGTGGCTCACATGAACTCAGAGGCCTAAGGGGGTTTGCTGAACCGCCTTAGTGCAGCGACACTGGGTGGTTGTACGACGGTTCGTGTCTAGGGAAATGAGTGCTTAGGCTCTCTGAATTGTAGAGGGTCGCGGCGCTTACTAGGGGCACCGCGGCTCAAATGGAAAATATTGGCCAATTAGGGTTTTTAAGCTTGGGAACTCAAACCCAAAGGCTCGGGAAGGATTAGACTACCCCGTTTAGTAGAATTCGAGATCTTGAAGGCTAGAAATTTACCTTGAAGCTCTTGATAGTCTAAGTGATTGATGATTATCCATTATTGCATTGTGACTAGGTTATATCGCTAGGGCTCAGGAGTAAGGATCGTGCTCGGGATCGCCATACCTTAATTGCTCAGGACTTGAGGTGAGAAAACTGCACTCGGGTTGTGATAGGGGCTTGAACCCTTGTAATTGGATATGACTGTGGTTGTAAATTTAATTATTCAGTTAGGCAAGCTTGTATATTCTGCATCTGATTGCATGCTGTGCAATATATATGTGATTATATCTATTATAAAAGCCCAGCCTAAGGGCGCCAGGGTCGACACCAAGCGTGCGGAACGTAACTCGGCCTAAGAGAGCCGGGGTCGACTATAAGATCTAAGAGCTCGGCCTAAGGGCACCGGGCTTGAACGTTACTTAGATAAACAGAAGTGTCGATTACACTTAACTAACTGTATTGATTGTTGGGATTGGATTATGTGTTTGATTGAGTAGATTATTACTGCAAAGCTTATTGCTTATGTCATGTTACTTATTGAATTTGTCAATTTAAGTTTACTGTTTATATACTGTTGCTCACTTGTATCTATTGATTTAATTTTTCTTGCTGAGCCTTGGCTCACGGGTGCTCTGTGGTGCAGGTAAGGGTAAGGGTAAATTGGACTAGCAATGAGTTGGAGAGCTTCAGGGGCGGTGTGTACATATGCATCCTACTCAACCGCCATGACTGGGATAACTTGGGAGGAACTAGGGTTGAACCTTGTTTTTGCTGCTTAGGACAACTAATTTTTATTCTATTTGTCTTTTATTAGTCGGTAACTACTTTTTGGGATCCCATATATAAACTTAATATTTTTAATGAAAAATAATTAATTCGTCGACCAAAATTTTTAATACCTAACCTTGATTTAGTCCATAATTACACATTTAGGTCCAAATGACTTGCTTAGCGAGTTAAGCACTATTTTAAACACACAGTGTAACAATATTGGCTAACTAGGGTGTTACAACTTGGTATCAGAGCGGTCTAGGGTTAAGGATTCCTAAAGACTGGCTGGGCATGTACACTCACCGCTAAAGATAAGCTTGACTCATGGTTTGGTATCTAATAGCGTGATTATGTGCTTAACTGTTTAAATTGAACATATGTGCCTTATATGCTAGAATAGATAGCATGCCATATATAAATGTATATTGTGGGAGTAAGGCTTGATAATTGATTCATAAATGTTATAAACCAATGTCTTGGTATGCATACTGTATGTGGTTATTGTGTTGTTTGGCCCTGCTTGTGGAATAGTTCTGGATATGAATATTATGCCTGATAGGTTAAGTCATTGAATGCAGATAGATTCGAAAGTTATGTATCCAAGGCAGTCAATTGGACCAGGCATGGTTAATATCGGGGTTGTGGATGATAGTCGGGGCCAGAACCCTCCATCTGCCCCTTGGAATCGGCAGCAGATGTTTGCTGGTATGAAAGCAAGATTGCGAAAGTAGGAGGAAGAGATTAGGCAGTTGAGACAACATGATTCCAAATTGCATGTTTTATCAAGGCCCCACTGAACCTTTTTTTTTTCTTTCTAAAATGGTATTTTTCTAATAAATATGAGTTGAGCGACGTTTTTACAAAGTAAATAGATTAGGGCATTCTTACAAATGGCATCAGAGCCAGGTCGTTCATGTTTCCAAGGACCCTCTGCATACATGCTAAAGACTGGAAAATCTCAACTCACCGTGTCGTAAGTATTTGCTTTAATTGTTATTTGCTTTCCGTATTTTTTTTTTTAAAAATAACTAGTTTTGTAACCACAGTATAGAAAAGATGCCTCCTATTATTAGAACCACCAACAAATAAATACTTAAGGAAATCAGAGAAATAACTTAGGTAGAAGCTAACATCAGTGATGGAGAATGGTGAATTACAATAGTGAAGAAGATGTAGATGGTCTGTGAACGCATCCAAGGGTTCATCAAGAGGGGCACTCCTGTAGCCCATAGAACAACATTGGGTGTTGAGAGAAGTACTGGAAGAGCATCCTGAGGCCCTCCTTTGGTGGGTCTCGGCGTGGCATGGTACCTTTGAGGAGGATTTGGCATATGCCACCTTCAAAGACGCTGTCTATGAGTTCATGGAGTACTTCGACTTCCAACGAATGGAGATGGTCCTGGTTCAAAATGGCATAGGGGAATTGGAGGAAAGGTTGGAGACCATACATGACGAAGAAAGTGAGACGGTGCCTTGCGAGCTATTATTTGCCATCCCAGAGGTGGATGATAGGAGAAAGATTTTAACAACCTCTCCTAAGTACTTCCACATTTCAGAGGATATCTTTGACTACAATTTAGGGGACGAGTCCACAATAGAAGACTAAAGTCCTTTTCGAAAATTTCACCAAATATTTCTATTTAAATAAATGGGACTTCCTCAAAGACCCTTGAAAACTTTTGGATTATTATGATTATTTTGGATGATTTGATTATCAGATACTTTTGAGTAACTATGGATATTTATAAGTTCTATCTATATTTTTCTCTTTCTTTGCAAACTCTAGATGACATATGGATATAAGTAATCATGGCAACCTTTACGATTAGCCCTTAAGTAATCAAAACACTATGCGATTATCCTCTCTTATGATTTTCTTTTGGTGCCTTAGAATTTCATCATGTCGACAAGAGGAAGAGGCGTAAGAGGTGGAAGGGGAAGAGGCCGAGGAAGAGGTGTCTCAGCAAACCCTACTACCACTGTAAAACTTAACATGAGAATTCCACCAGCCCAGTTAGCAACCCCAGCTGCACCAGCTGTGGATTTAGCTGTAGAGATAGAAAGGTTGAGAGAACAGTTAAGGTAGAGGGACGATGTGACACCCTGGATAACCAAGGTCGTTATACTGTGTGATTATAGATGTGCAAAAATTGCTAATAAAGTCATATAGTTGAAAACGTGACCCTAAGTTGTAATTACGTTAGGGTTAAAATATTTTGGTCATAAACAAGAAATTTCTCATTAAAATAAACGTTTAATACATGGGATCCCAAAATAGGTTTTAAAGGACAGTTTACAAAATTTCCAAGTTTATGTACAACCACAAGCCACTCTAATGGAAAAATTGTTATATTATTTTAAATAATATAATGTTAGATTAAATAATGTGACATAATGTGATTTGTCACACCTTGTAACATATTATTGAGAGTCACAAAATTGGACACATGTATGTGCCCAAATGTGACATATTTTGAAGTTACAAACTTGTAACTCCCAAATATTACCCAATAATGTGTAGATTTGATATTACACATTTTGATTTGAATTTCTTAAAGATATATGTGAAATATGGCTGTTAGAGATGTGATTTTAACTCCCATAATGTGTATGGAAGTTACAAAATCAAGTGGGAATGAATTTGGAACGTTTTGGCAAATTTGGAAAATTGGTTGCTGAAAAAACGACTTAGGCCGCTGCCTATGTTTTTCAGGCCGCGGCCCAAGAGGCAAAAATAGGCAAAAAAACACATCGTAGGCCGCGGCCTGAGCGGCTGACAGCATTTTCCAACTTCGGTTTTTATCCAATTTTGAACGTTTCCAACAGCCAAGTAACTCCCAAATCTCTATTTTAATTCCATAAAACATCCAATTAATCATTGGTAACAGCCATAGGGGTTGGTGGAATTTGAAATTCAAAGGGTGTCTCAAAACTCTATAAATAGGAGCCTAATGCTCACTTGTAAGACACACCAATTTTCATCCACAAAGCACTTGGCTGAAAAATACACCAAAAGGCTTGATAATTCCAGAGAGCTATTTCCTAGAGAGACCCCTTAGTGCTTAGAGAATAGAGGGAAATAAGCTTTTGGACAAAGGTCTTGAACCTTGTTCAAGTTGGTGATCCCCACTACTCTACACTTTGGTTATGTGAGAGTTTGTTTGTGTTTTCATTCTTTTGTTCTTCTTATTTACTTGTATTGTTATAGTATTGAGTTTGTAATCTTCCTCTTCTACATCTTTTTATTTACTTGTATTTTGAGCAATTGAGTTGTAATACTTATTTAATCAATATTATCTTGTCCATTGTATTTTTGCATAGAGTTGTATTTTTGGTTTTTCCACTTTTCCATTGAGCAATAAAATAATATTCTCTAACAAAAATAGGCACTTTAGGTTCTCTTGTCCCTGTACCATCCCTCGGCCGTGGCGGCCGAGCAGTTGACTATGTACATTCTGCCCCAGAGCTCTCCAACTCAGGACTGGTCCACTTTGCCCTTGCCTTTACCTGCACGATGTAGCACCCGTGAACCAAGGCTCAGCAACAAAACCATAATGCAGAACATAAACGATACAGACAAACAAAAAATCCACAAGACTGCTAACCAGATAATCAGCATGCCATAACAGTCATTTACTCAGAGAGGTCAAACAATTATCCATAAACCATTCATCCCAACATTAAACAAGTTATAATCATCAGAAAATAATAATATTATATCAATATTCATCATACAATACTCAGGGTCGACGCCCTTAGGCCGCACCTTCTATGTAACCCACTGTCTCCGGCTCGCTTAGGCCGAGCTCAGTGATTATTTAATTAACCTCAGCTACCAATGGTCGAGCCGCGTCCGGTGCGCAGATATCAATTTTGGCACTCTTAGGACATTTAATTCATGCTCACATGGCATAGCTTAATCATACAACAATCACATTCAAACATAGGTAGCCCTTAATCCCAACAATCACACACGGGTGCAGTTTTCTTACCTTTGATTTCGAGCGCTTTTAGTTAATATAGATGACCCTCGAACACGATCCCGTTCCGAGCCCTAGCATACACCTAGTCACATTCCATAAATAATACTTCGATGAGTTTGAATTCCAAAGGACAATCCTGGGACCAAACTCGCACTCTTGGGACCCCAAGTTCCACCAAACGAGGTGGTGAACCTGGCCCCGAGCCCCCAAGCAAAAACCCTAAGAAAACACCCTAAAATCAATTTTAGGAGGCTGAGGAGTGCTACAGCGCTACTAGGTGGGAACTACAGCGCTAGAGTCAGAGACTAGAGTTGTAAATGTGGGCTGGCCCGGCCCGGCCCGACCCACATTTTCGTGCCTCCGATAAATTCGGGCCGGGCCGGCTCATTTTTGAAAGAGTAGGCCCAGCACGGCCCATGGGCCCGGCCCATGTCGTGCCGTCCTCGTGCTATGTCGGGCCCAAGTCGGGCCGGCCCACTTTCCTTATTCGGGCCGACCCACTTTCTATATTCGGGTCCAAATTTGGGCCCACTTTTAGGCCCACTTTATTTTTGTCAAAAAATATGAGGATGGAGAATTGAACCCTCCACCTCCTCTTTAACCGTCAATGGACTTTCCACCAAACCAAATACATTTTTTTGTTTAAATTATAATTTTAGATATTTTTATATAACTTTTTAACAATATTTTACACAAAATTATATCAAAGATAATTATTAGAATTTTAATACTTACTAATAAATGCTAAAAAATTTAACTCACAAATCTTAAAATAAATTAATATAATTATAAAAATATAAACATTATGAAAAATAAGACTTCTATTATCATTTTAATTTATTAATAATTGACAAATAAAAATTTATTATGATTATTAATGTCAAAATATCGAGTTTTTTATCGTGTCGTGCTTTCGGGCTAGTTTGTTCGTGCTTTCGTGTCGTGCCTTCAGGCTTGTCGTGCCGTGCCGTGCTCAGGCCCATGTCGTGCCATGCCGTGCCAATTTTCAATTCGTGTCGTGCTTGGCCCAGGCCCATATTTTTTCGTGCTGTGTCGTGCTCGTGCCTCCCGGGCTCGTGCCAGTTTCGTGCCGTGCTCAAAAGCCCGGCTCGTATTTACAGCTCTATCAGAGACTCAAGCCCCCCCAGAAAATGTGGCCTAGCGCTGTAGCACTCCCAACCTAGTGCTACAACGCTACAATCAGCACATGCATAATTATGGGATTTTCCCAACGAACTTTCCCGAGCCAAAGCTCCATAAACCCACTTTAAACTTTAACTAAACTCAAAAATTGACCTTATAACTCACTATACCTCAGCTAAAACAACCTAACAACATCAAAAACTTGGCTACAAGCATCATCAAACACAGAAACTAAACTTGAGCTCAGAAGCTCAAGAACACCATCTAAACCAGAAAACCCAGATAAACAAAGTCAGAGATTATTACCTCTAATGAAAGAATTCAACCCTAGGTTTCCTTCAATGTTTCTCCCAGCTTTGATTCCACCAATTCCCAAGTTCAAATCCATAAATTCCCATCCAAAACCAACTTAGAAACTACTCTCAACAAGGTTCAACAAACTCAAAAATAAACCATAAACCTTACCTTAATTTGGAGGCTAATTCCAGTTGAACTCCTTAGCCACTCCAAGGATAAAAGTCCCAAGACCTAGCCTAGACTTCCTCTGAGTTCACAGCTTCAAAATCCTCAAGGAAGAGTGAAAGGAGAATAAATCGCGAGGAAGAGGGAGAGCTCTGTTTTTCTTTCCTTTCTTTTCCTTCAGTTTCTACCACTTTCCCTTATGCTCTAAAAAGAAACATCAGATATATGAAGTATATCTCCTAATAACCCAAAAAGACCATTTTGCCCTCCCAATAAATCCAAATCTTTTAATCCATCTAAGGGTATTTTGGTCATTTGCTCCCAATTCCCGCTAATTCCTCGAGTGTCCCTAATATTTACCACTTAAATCCCGTCATCTAACTAATCATCAATTATTTTCCACCATGTCTAGAAATCTCCATTATATTCCAAAATTCCCAGAAATACACTCAAGCTTCCCCCGAGTCAGGTATAAACCCCCGCCGTGACTATTTCGCCAAAGCGCTCACCAGGATTGTCTCGAGCCATAAGCTGCAAATATATCCACATAATAATGTGGTCTCAATAATTACCACAAATAATCACATTTATGCCCTCAGCGGGCCAAACAAATATGCCCTTATAAGCTAAACAGGGCCCACATGCTCATTAATACTCATAAACATGCATTTCATACATCCATATAATCACATAAGCATGCTTATCACATAATCATGCATTAAAACCATATAAATCACATATAAACCTATTATGCCCTCCCGACATACTAATCAAGGCCTCTTAAGCCTTATTAGTGATTTTGGGTCGTTACAGACGAAGAGTTGGAACAAGCCTAACAAGTACCCCAAGTACCGTTTACACAACCTGAGCCTCCAGTACCACCACCTGCACCATTACCAATGGCCTATGGTTTTGATCCAATTTATGAATGCTTTAGGAAGCAAGCTCCACCTATCTTTGAAGGGAAAGTCGACCCTATGGTGATAGAAGATTGGTTGAAGTCAGTGGAGGCTATCTTTGACCATAAGGAGCTGAATGACCATCAAAGGGTTTTGTGTGCAACTCACACACTGATGCAAGGAAAGGATTTATTAAAAAGTATTACAGTGCAGTTTATTGGCTACCAGGGTTGATGAATTTGTCACCTTTGTTCGGGGAAACCTTTATGTTACCGATTATGCTCAGAAGTTTGATAGGTTGGAGGGGTTTTCACCTAAGATAGTACCAACTGAGGCCATGCGAGTCCAAAGGTTTATGAGAGGACTTATGTAACATCCCAAAAATGCTAATAAAGCTTAGTGCCTTGATTAGTGTGTCGGGAGGGCATAATTGGGTATATGTATGAAATTGATTGATCAAATGTGTGACTACGTGGCATACATGATTTATATGATAATATGAATATATATATATGCATGTTTATGTTTATTAAATGTGCATGTGGACCTGTTCTTGTTGATAAAGGCATATGTCTAATTTTGGCCCGTTAAGGGCATAAGTGTGATTAAATATGTTAAATGATGGAGACCACATTATTAGGTGGATATATTTGCAGTATTTGGCTCGAGACTATCCTAGTGAGCGGATTAGCTTAATAGTCACAACGAGGTCTAATACTTGGCTCGGGGTGAGCCTAGGGGTATTTTGGGGACTTAGTGCGTATTTGGGATTTATTGGTTAACAAACATTTATTTGGTGATTAGTTGGGCACGTCGGGATTAATTGGGAACTTAGAGGACCAGTTGAGAATTAGTAGGAAGCGCGGTAAAATGACAGGTTTGCCCTTAAGGGCAATAAAGAGCTGACGTAACACTATAGGTATTTCAGTCTTTGTATTAGGGGATATACTTAAGAAAAACCTCAAGAGTTAGCCAGAAACAACCAGACAATCTCTCAACTCTCTCACTCTCACGTTCATCTCTCTCTTTCTCTAAGGCTTTGGGGGACTTTGGGAGTTTTGAAGAGAAAGCTTATAAATTGAAGCTGGGAATTGGGGAATCAATCTAGGAGCAGGAAAGGGGACAACTAAGGATCAAAATTATTACTGAGGTAAGATTATAGACCTTGGTCTGTTGAATTTCTAGTTTGGTTTTGGATGTCGTTAGGGATGCATTGTTAGCTTCTGATTTTTGGATTTAAGGTAGTTTGAGCTAGTATTATAGGTCATATGTGCTGTTTATGATGTGTTATTGAGAGTTATAGACTCAATTATGACTTTAGTACAAGTTTAAGTAGAATTCTAGTGACTTTGGTTTGGGGGAAAACGCAGGAAGGAGCTGGGAATTTTGGATTCGCGGGGTCGCATCGCGACCCTGTTCTTGGGCGAAGCGGTACGCGTGAACCCAGAAGCCCTGGGGAGCTCTCTGTTTCATAGGCGCGCCGTGAACCTAAGGGTCAAGTCATGGCACATGTCCCTGGGAATTCAGGGGCTTGGAGCCTTTGGCTTGGAGGCGCGCTGCGACCCTCAGGGCTAGTGTAATGCCCCAAAATTCCTAATGAGGTTTAATGGTTGGATTTGGAGGCCGGGAGGGCCATAATTTATTTATTATGCCATTACATGATTATGCGCATGTTTATGTGAATTATATTATAATATGATGTTAAATGCATGCATGTGGGTCCACATTTCATTATAGGGGCATTATGGTAATTTGGCCCGTTGAGGGCGTAATTGTGTGTTTTCATGCATGTTGGTGAACTATTGTTGAGGCCACATTATAATGTGAATTTGTTCGAGCCATTCGGCATGAGATGATCTTTGAGTGCAAGTTGGCGATTTGGTCATAACGGGGTTGATTTCGGGGCTCGAGGTAATTTGGTGATTAGAACGTTACCGAGAATAAAAGGGTAATGGGATATGATTTATTGGTATTTGAGAATATTGGGAATAACGAGAATTGGAGAGTGTTAATTAAGATTAACGAGATAGGTGGGAAAGGACGATTTTGCCCTTGGAGGCTGTTTAGGATTTTATTTAAGCTTAGGGGCAATATGGTATTTTTACCCTAAGGATAAATATAGCCATTGAAGGTTGTAGAAACCTTCCAAAATAGAGCATAGTTCTTTCTCTCCCGTACACCATTTCTTCTCATTTTCTCTTTGGATTTTTGAGCTTCTTTTAAGGATCTAAGCTAGGGAAATGAGTCTTGAGGGCTTGGGGTTGTGTTCCACCATTGAAGAGGGTTCTATTTTCAGCTTGAGGTAAGGTTCTAGCCATTAGTATTCTGGTTATTACTTTGTTTTTCTGTTGGATTTCAGTTTGGATTTTTAAGGTTGATTATGAGAATTGATGGGAGTTTTTGGCAAGGGTTACTTGGGTTATGATGCCTGGGACTTGTGTATATGGTTTTGAGGTTCATTTAGGAGTTTAAATGAGATTTCAAAGCTTGTTTTGAAGGTTGGAAATGGAAGAGTCGAAGGAAGGAAAAACCAGGGTTGAAAACCCTGGTTGTAGCGCTACAGCGCCCAGCTATTGGCGCTACAGCGCTAGCTAGGGGCATTCTACCCTGCTAGTAGCGCTGGGGCGCTAGGGGGGTAGCGCTGTAGCGCTACCCTGCTTTTCTAGATTCATGTTTTGGGCACTTTTGAGGGATTTTGGCTCGGGGTTTCAATTCCTAAGGCTCGGGATTGAATCTACTCATTATTTGGGTACAATTCGGGGTTCTGCGAGTGAGGTTTAGGTCAAGAACCTTTTATGGTTGATTTTCATTAATGGAGGTTATATTTGGTTATGAACTGCTAAGGAATCAAAGGGTCGATCGTTCTGGGTCGTTCATTTACTATTTCTCGCTCGAACCAGAGGTAAGAAAACTGCACCCCATATGTGACATGCATGGTTATTATTGAGGCATGTTGAGTCTTTAAATGTGGACATTGATTGCATATGAAGTGCTTAGAAAATCTTGCTTACTTGTGAATGGCACTAACTTATTAGTTAGAATTGATAATGGTGTCATTATTAACTTTGAAGCTGTGACTTATTAGTCAAGTTCAGCAGTAGTACTGAACACTGGTCGTATGTTATTGGCTTAAGAGTCAAGAACGGTCTTAGCATGTTTAATGAAAGCCAAAAAGATTAGATCTAATCGACATAAGCATTGAATGACTCATCATGAGTAGTAATGCTTGACCGACCTCAAGTTTGATGAAAACTAAAAGCGCTTGTCTAGTCCAATGGCTAGTTACTCAGAGCCAGGGCCAGAAGGCCCAGGTGAGTGCATCGTCACATGGCTAAGAGTGTGGAACCCACATTAATGACTCCATGGTCACTCATTTGGTTTACATTAGTGACTCACTCATTATTCACTCATCTGGTTTAAGCTAGTGAATCCATTGTCACTCATTTACTAAGGGTGCGGAACCCACATTAGTGACTTACACATCAGTCACTCATCTATTTAGAGCTATAAGTTCTGGATGATTATCATAATCATCATCTGAAATTATATACATGCAGTAATGAGTTTTCTTGCTGAGCTTTGGCTCACAGGTGCTATGTGGTGCAGGTAAAGGGAAAGAAAAGCTCACCCAGCCTTGAATGGAGAGCTTAGGTGGCGATGTATACATATGCGGTCGCTTGACCACCACGACCAAGGAGTTTCTCGGAGAAACTAGGGGTTAACTCTATTTTTGCCGCTTAGATCAGCGGGTTGTAATTTTACATTGTAATGACCATTTTGGATTGTAAATAACTTGTAAACCCTTTTATGGGCCCATGAATAGTTTTATGTTTTAAATAAAATATATCCTTTCCTTTTGATTGGTTTTTCACCTTAGCCTGTTAGTAACACTTAGATGCACGTTTATAACCAAATGACTAGATTAGCAAGTTAAGCACGGTTCAAAGCTCACAGTAATAGTCTTGGAGTAACCAGGGCGTTACAACTTGGTATCAGAGCGTGCCAAGGTTTAGGGTTCCTATAGACTGGCTGGGCATGTGCACTCGTCACTGAAGACAAGCTCGACTCATGGTTTGGTAACTATTTATGTGGTTATATATTTAACTGCTTAAATATAGTATAAAGGCTTTACCTGTCTACATGAGATACCTTGATAAGGTTGTGCCTTAACTACTGCATCATCAGCAAGAACATGCTTATTAGTACTGATATTGCTAGAACATACTCATTAGTATTGTTCATTGTGGATTATCAATTGATACGTGTTAAATGCTAAATGCTATGATCATATCCATCTGTATATTTGTATAACTGTAGAATATGGGTGATTATCTGCTTGTTCTTGGACCATGAGGCGGCAAGAGGTTTAGTTATCACTGCCTAACTGGCCGTATTGACTATTGCAGCAAGGTTTAAGTTGATAAGAATGGTTCCAAGACAGACAGATTCATTAGCTGGCCAGGAACATCAAGGCCAGAGTAACAGGCAGGGTTAAGAGAATGACCAGAGTCAGATTCCACAGCCAGTTCCTGATAACTGGCAGCAGTTGTTTAATGACCTGCAGGCCACAATATTGAGGCAGGAAGAAGAACTCCGCCTCCTGAGACAACATCATGTTCCTGCAGGGACCAGTGTACCTGAGGCACCACCTGTATTGGTGCCAAAAGTTGAGCAGTTGCCCGAGGTTGGTAGCAAATGGGAGCCTCTTTATGAAATGTTCAGGAAACAACAACCTCCAGTATTTAAGGCAGTGCAGATCTTGCTAAAGCTGAGCAGTGATGAGCATGATTACCACCATCCTTGACTTCATGAGGGTGACTGGTAATGAGAGGGTGGCCTGTGCCATGTACATGTTTTGGGAGGATGCCTGAATTTGGTGGGAAGTTATATCCCAGACCAGAAACATCAATGCCTTGAGTTGGGAAGAGTTTCAGACTTTGTTTAATGAGAAGTATTACAATGATGCCATCAGGGTTGCTAAAGCTGAAGAGTTTATCATATTACTTCAGGGGAGTTTATCAGTGACTGAGTATGCCCTAAAGTTTGACAGATTGGCAAAGTTTGCCATGGAGCTGGTGCCCACTGATGGGACCAGGAGGGAGAGGTTTCTCCAGCGACTACAACCTATATTAGCCTTGGGTGTTCATATTACCACTGTGGCTGGGTTACTACCTATGCACAGGTGGTTGAGAAGGCACTCACAGTTGAGAGCACAGAGAACAAGATCTGGCGAGACAATGCAGTCAGAAAATATTTTAGGAGGACAGGTTCTCCATTTGTGGGTTCTGGTAGGGGTGGAGGCCCTAGTGCTCAGAAGAGGAAGGTTCCTGATACCTTCCTAGCTCCAGGTCCTGACAGGTGACCACATGGTATTACAATGGGTTGTCAGTGAGTCTTGGAAGACTTATCCTGAGTGCCCTAGGTGCAAGAGGCGTCATTTGGGAGAGTGTAGGGCAAAGGCATGCTTCTTGTGTGGAGCAGTGGGTCATTTCAAGAAAGATTGCCCAAAAGCAAGAAAGGAAGAACCCAGAAAAGCGGACAACTCAGCCCTAGCTCAAGTGTTCGCATTGACACAAGCAGAAGCTAAGGCTTCACCCTCAGTAGTTACAGGTCATCTTCTTAGTGCTGGAACCCCTTATACTGTTTTGATTGATTATGGTGCTACACATTCTTTTGTTGCTAGTAGTATTATTGATAGACTGTGTAGACCATGTGATTATTATGCTGTGGGGTTTGGAACCTTATTACCCAATGGGGAGTTAGTAGTATCCACGAGATGGCTCAGATCTTTGCCAGTGACAGTGGAGGGCAGAGAGTTGTCAGTGGATTTGATAGAGTTAGTTATGACTGACTTTGACATGATTCTGGGTATGGATTGGATAGTGAAGTATTGGGCAACCATTGATTGCAGAAGGAAGAGTGTCACCTTTGAGCCTGAAGGTGAGGATCCTTTTGTGTTTGTTGGTACTGTGCATGGACCCCGCATACGTATGATTTCTGTTTTGAGGGCTAGAGATCTATTGCAAAGAGGTTGCATTGGATTCTTAGCCAATGTGGTTAATACCACTCAGGTCGTGCCAGTGAGACCAGAAGAGACCAGACTAGTCTGTGAATTCCAGGACGTGTTTCCAAAAGATTTACCAGGGTTGCCACCGCACAGAGAAATTGAGTTCGTGATAGAATTGGCACCAGGGATGGAGCCAGTGTCTAAAGCACCTTATAGAATGGCCCCAGCTGAGTTGAAAGAATTGAAAGTACAGTTGCAAGAGCTGTTGGATTTAGGTTTTATCAGACCTAGTTTCTCACCTTGGGGTGCGACAGTTCTGTTTGTGAAGAAGAAGGATGGTTCTTTGAGAATGTGCATTGATTATAGAGAACTGAATAAGTTAACAATTAAGAACAAGTATCCTCTGCCAAGGATAGATGATCTGTTTGATCAATTGCAAGGAAAAAGGGTATTCTCAAAGATAGACATTCGTTCTGGTTATCATCAGTTAAGGGTCAAGGAGGGAGACATACCAATGACTGCTTTTCACACTAGATATGGGCATTATGAGTTCTTATTCATGTCTTTTGGATTAACTAATGCCCCAGCTGCTTTCATGGATTTGATGAACAGAGTGTTCAAGGATTATTTGGACCAGTTTGTGATCATCTTCATTGATGATATCCTGATTTATTCTTAGTCAGAGTCAGAGCATGAGCAACATTTGAGATTGGTTCTACAGAGACTGAGGGAACACAAAATGTTTGCAAAGTTTAAGAAATGTGAGTTCTGGTTATCTCAGGTATCTTTTCTTAGGCACACTGTCAGTAAGGAGGGGATTAAGGTAGATCCAGCCAAGATTGAGGCAGTCATAGATTGGCCAAGGCCAAAGAATGCTTCTGAGGTTAGAAGTTTCCTTGGATTGGCAGGTTATTATAGGCATTTCGTGGAAGGGTTCTCTAAGATTGCTACTTCATCGACTGAGCTGACACACAAGAACCAGAAGTTTGTGTGGTCAGACAGGTGTGAGAACAACTTCTAGGAACTGAAGCAGAGATTGATTATAGCTCTAGTTCTGAGTCTTCTAGCAGATCAGGAGAAGTTTGTGATTTACTGTGATGCCTCACATCAAGGTTTGGGCTGTGTTTTGATGCAGTCAGGCAAGGTGATTGCTTATGCTTCACGTTAGCTGAAGGAGAATGAACAGAGATATCCCACTCATGATTTAGAGTTGGCGGCTGTGGTCTTTGCTTTAAAGGTATGGAGGCATTGCCTTTATGGGGAGAAGTGTGAGATTTACACTAACCCCAAGAGCCTGAAGTACTTCTTCACACAAAAAGACTTGAATATGCGAAAAAGATGTTGGCTGGAATTAGTAAAAGATTATGATTGTGAGATTTTGTATCATCCAGGAAAGGCCAACGTGGTAGCTGATGCTTTAAGCCGGAAGGGTCTAGGATAAATTAATAGTGCGAGGCTAATAGCTAGAGAGGTAGCAGAAGATATGACCAGAGCTGGTATAGAGTTACTGGTGGGCCAGTTGGCCAATATTACGCTACAGTCTACACTGTTGGAAAAAATCAAGGAGGATTAGTTGGGTGATCCACAGCTGATCAAGATCAGAGAAGATGTTTTGGCTGGAGTATCCAGAGATTATACAGTGTCTAATTTGGGCTTGTTGAGGTACAAGGGTTGGATATGTGTTCCATTAGACACTGCATTGAGGCGAGAGATTCTGGATGAATCTCATACTTTTCCTTACTCTTTGCATCCACGCACCATGAAGATGTATCAGGATGTGAGATCATTGTATTGGTGGCTTGAGATGAAGAGGGATGTGGTGGAATATGTGGCTAAGTGCTTGACATGTCAGTAGGTCAAGGCTGAGCATCAGAGGCCGGCAGAGCTATTGCAGCCTCTGGATTTCCCAGAGTGGAAATGGGAGGACATCACGATGGATTTCGTGGTGGGTTTACCCAAGACTGTTGGTCAACATGATTATATTTGGGTTATTGTGGATCGCTACACCAAGTCAGCTCACTTCTTACCAGTGAGGACTACATATACAGTTGACCAGTATGTAGATCTCTATGTGAGAGAGATCGTGCGGCTCCATGGAGCATCGAGGTCGATCGTGTCAGATCGGGACCGCACTTTTACTTCCAAGTTCTGGGGGAGTTTACAGAAGGCCATGAGAACACAGTTGAATTTCAGTACTGCTTATCATCCTCAGACAGATGGACAATCTGAGAGGATGATCTAGATATTAGAGGACATGCTGCGAGCATGTGTGATGGACTTTGGTGGATCCTGGAGTAAGTATCTACCTTTGATAGTGTTTTCCTACAACAACAGTTATCAGTCTACCATTGGGATGGCACCTTATGAGATGCTGTATGGGGAAATGCATATATCCCATTCATTGGGATGAGACAGGATAAAGGAGATACTTGGGTCCTGAAGCAGTTCAGAGGACTAGTGAGGCCATTGAGAAGATTAGAGCTCGGATGCTTGCTTCTCAAAGCAGACAGAAAAGTTATGCAGATCCCAAGCGCAGAAACGTGGAGTTCCAGGTGGTAGACTATGCTTTCCTTAGAGTCTCGCCATGGAAAGGGGTGAGAAGATTTGGAAAGAAGGGAAAGTTGAGCCCTAGATTTGTAGGTCCATTTGAGATCCTGGAAAGGATTGGTCAGGTGGCTTACAGGTTGACCTTACCACCGGCATTGTCAGCCATGCATAACGTGTTTCATGTTTCAGCTCTTCGGAGGTATGTATCTGATGCGACTCATGTTTTGAGCTATGAAGATTTGGAGCTTGAGGCAGATCTCTCCTATGAGGAACATTCCTTAACATACATAGGATGTACAGACCACTCGTCATTTCACTGAACTCTCATCATGTTCAGGATGTTCTTCCTGCGGCTGACCCACTCCTCTGCCTCTACTGGATCAATGCTTCCATCAAGTACACGTGGAAGTTGTTTCCAGAACCTTTCAAATAGTTGCTCCATTCTATCCTCTACATTAGGTGCTACCACTAAAACTGGTGGTGGTAAACTGTTGTTTCCCCTTCTACCTCAACCATGACTTGCTCTAATAGACTTTCTAGGAGGCATTTTCTTACTCTTGACCATGCCTACAAATTAAGCACAAAGAAAGAAACTAAGCATTCCAACAATAAACTTGATAAACTGAAGGAAAAAATTTAATCGCAAATTTTCCAAATATTCAAATCAGCTTCGAATTTTTCTTATCCAATTTCTAGCTATAGGCTCACACTTAGCTATCTATCATGCTTCTCAACCTAGTACTACTATGCACATAAACTTGCCTTTACCTGCACATAGAGTACCTGTGAGCTAATGCCCAGTAAGAAGAGCTATGTAGGACATAGCCCCTCCAACTAGATAGCATAAGCATAAATAACAATTTCACAATCAACCACATGCGATATAAACACAATACAACAGTAAACATCCAATGTGTGTTGTACTCACACACATACATCAGTCTCATATCGCACATTGTACTCACATACGATAAGCAACTCACTTCCATGAAATTTAATTTGCCTTGACTTGTGCTATACTCACACTTGGCATTCCCATGGGGCATCTCATTACCATGAATTGTACTTACCCATGATAATACCTGCAAGTGTTGTGCTCACACAAACAGTAGTTACATAGAACACACCTATATTCTATCATTCAAGCATGTCAACTATCTAGTCACTCTAGCACTATTCTCATGCTAACAACACTATAATAAAATAACGATTCACATAACATAAGTACATGAAATAACAAACCATAAACAAGGTTTCATGCTTAAACATACACCCTGTGTGCAGATGACAACTATTCTTACCTCAGTTGTTGTGATTCCCCTTGTTCTCTCTAGAACCCTTCGTTGAGTTTCCTTGTTGAGGACAAAACCCTAAACACTCAACAATACAACGAAACATTCAAAATGAATTCAAGCACACAAATCAAAATTTCACACAGAAACCTATTTTGAAAACTCTACGCCAAAATATACAATGCAAAGAAAATTCCACTTTGCATGACACACTAACCCTAGTTATTTTTCATTAAAAATGCATACCATTAATTTGCATACCCACATATAAACATATTTCATGTAACACATGCACTCATACAAACACTTTTCATGTGAAAAATTACAAAAATGTTTTTATAGTCAAAACAAGCATTTTACAACAAATTAAATTCACACAAGCAACTTAGTTCAAATTAAATAGCCCTTGAGTTTAATTATCACTAATAACTCAGATTTGAGTCATAACTTCCAATAAAATTAATTATTTACTATTACTTGCTTATTTACCAATTTTTCATAATAATTCAACAAATAATCAAAATTCATCATAAATACCAAAGTCAGCTCCCAACATGCTTCCTAACCATTTATAATCACATTAGACACCTTGGAAAATTACAGTGAACATACATAATAATTACCATAATTATTATACAAAATTTCCCTTTAAAATTATGTGAAAATACCAAGAAATTATCAAATAAATACCCAACATCCTAACATGTTTCTAAATCACTTCCAGACACTATAATGACATATTAACATCATAAGAACAATGCCCAAGTAGTGAATAATAATTTATACCATTTATTTTAACTTAAACTCATTTATGTTATGATTATCAACAATTAAATTCTAAAAATTATTACAATAGTAACTATGCGTAAAACTCAATTTCAAATCACTTCATAATAAGTATTTAGTATCACAAAAATATAAATAGTTACTCAAGCATGTCCTAGGTAATTTTCATAATTAATCTTAGAATTAAATAAAATAATTACAAATAAATACACAGATAATCAAAAACTCAAATTAATTGCTCAGAACTGTTTCCTAACACATAATAACCGATAAAAAATTATTTCAAGCATTTTACACTAGTATAACTATTTTTCATAATTATTCATTGAAAAATACTAAATAATTCACAATAATTCAAGAGAATTTCAAAAAATTCTGAAATTTCACGAATCATCCCTAAAAATCATGAAGAATCTATAACAAATTTTTTTGAGAAAAAGACCTTCACAACTACCCAAATCAGGCTTTGGCGGAGCTTCTCCAGAGTTGGCTTCTTCTCTGGCTCCAACGACTATTGTGATTCTACTCTTGCCTTCCATATTAAGGGGATAGAGTTGGACTTTTCTATCTCTATTTCCTTCCACATAAGGAGAAAGTGAAAGGTTGGGATTTCAAAAGAAAAAAAAATCATCAAGAAAACAACAAGTGCATAGAAGTGTATATTGGTAAGTATGCATATACGTTGATCCATTTTCCCTCCTCTTCCACTCTATAGATTCTAAAGAGTGTGTTTTGGAAATGCTTAGGATGAGCGGTGGTGGTAATCGAGTGAAGCTTCTCTCTAGTCTATCTTAGGAAAATCATCGAGCATCAAAGAGGTTGGTATTCATTTATTTGATGTTATTCTCTATGTATTAATGTGATTTTCTTTCTTCTTTTCTTTTAGGGTACTAGAAACAAGATGAGGTTTCGTGTATAGTCGTGTATGGTGAGATTATATTTATATATATGCGGATATATATATATACTATGTATACAAGTATGTGATTTGATATATGTGGTTTCTATCTATATACATATATATATTTGATGATGTATATATATTTGTATATATATATATCTACATATGTTCTCCTTACATATATACAATATAATATATATATATGTATATGTGTATGAATGTGTATAAAATTAAATATTATAATATGTAATTAATATAGTGGGTATATATTGCATGTATATATAAGGGTGTATATATACATGTAGATGGTTATAATTGCATAAGCTTTATATTATGTATATATATGTGTGTATATACATATATATTTATACATTACTGTGTAAATATGTATATATAGGGGAATTCTCCTATAGGGGCTTCACTTTAAGCCCTACTGGTGGGGCTCTCAGTGTTCTCGACCCGTGAACAGTTTTCGGCGTGAATTTTTTTATGACCATATATATTGTAGCTATTTAGAGCATCCTGCAAATTTTCAGAAAATTCTGAATAGTTTTTAGTACCAAAAACTAAGTTCAAACATGTTGCACGCGTGACTAATTTTTTTTATGCGCGTAGAAATCAACATGTTTGAACCTAGTTTTCGGTACTGTAAACTATTCAGAATTTTCTAAAAATTTGCAAGATACTCTAAATAGCTACAATATACACAGTCATAAAAAAAATCACGCCGAAAACAGTTCACAGGTCGAGAAACACTGAGAGCCTCACCGGTAGGGCTTAAAGTGAAGCTCCTATAGAAGAATTGTCATATATATATATATCATATTTGGAAATTTGATGATGTGCATTACGCCATGAAGCCGAGAGCATGCATCTAAATTGTGTATGTATATATATATACTTATACCTTGGTTTGTATATATACTAGTGCATACGTGTAGGTGCCATAGTTACAATTTGTGTGTGTGTGTGTGTTTTTTTATAATTATATATGTGTGGATATATGTGAATGACTGCATATATATATAGAATCATTTAATGTTTTTAGTTTTAAGGAATCAACATGAAAGAGTCTAGAGTACATTTTTTTTTCCATTCTTGATTTTGGTATACTTGTTTTGAGATGAGAATGTTATTTGGAGCATGTATATAGGTTCGGTCTTGGTGACTTTGTGTGCATGCATGGTACGTGAAAACATGCTCTTATGTGAAATGTTGTTATGAATTAAGTGTGATATTAAGACAACGTTATTTGAATATTATTCTAGACTTTGTGTGAAGCGTACCCAATCTGTTGCTTTACTTTACTTGGACTTGAGGTAAGGAAGTTAGCAAGAATTTTCTACGAATATGTTATGAAAGGTATGAACAATTATGTTGCAAAATTTATAATGTTATGGAAAGTATAAGTTATGATAAGCTAAAGTGTTATGAAAATGAGTTACTATGTTATGTTATGGATTGTTGTATGTCTGCTTATATGCTGTATGAAAAAGCAGTAGGTTGTTAGCATGTTGAACGTGACACAACAAAGGAGTTAGTAAGGATATGACGTAACTCATAGGGCGGACGTGCCAAGGTTATTCGAGGACCAGAGTTCCCGTTTACATCATAGAGGAGGTCTTACCGGTTTATGCTTTTGCTGGTTACCTTACGATGTGACATGGACGATAACGGTGCCATGGTCACATGAAGTATGATTATGATTATGAATATGATATGATATGATATGATTATGAATATAATATGATATGATTATGAAATGAATATGATATGGTTATGTTATGAGTTTTACGTTGTGTATGTAGTTTTCCTCGTGTTTCTTAAAATGTTGTATTTGTTTATACTTCCTTACCGGGCTTTTAGCTCATTCCCTTACTTTCTCCCTTTCAAGAAGGCAATATGGTTTCTTTTTGGCACACATAGTAATGTGGGAAAATCCTAGGCATGTATGACGCGGGGTGTCCTATGAGCGACTAATGATCAAGATGAGCCCCAAGAAATATTATGAACTTATATGTTATGGTTTATGTTTTATATACGCTAGTGGGACTTATTATTTTTATTTTATTTTCAAAGACTGCATAAAGATACTACATTTTTATTTTAAACTATTAGGCCCAAATTGCATGTTTTATCAAGGCCCCACTGAGCATTTTTTCTAAAATGGTATTTTTATAATAAATATGGGTTGAGCAACATTTTTACAAAGTAAATAGATTAGGGCGTTCTTACAAATGATATCAGAGCCGGGTCGTTCATGTTTCCAAGGACCCTCCGCATAAATGCTAAAGACTGGAACATCTCACCTGTGCATAAGTATTTTCTTTCTATTTTTTTTAAATAGCTAGTTTTGTAATTGCAGTATAGAAAAGATGCCTCCTATTATTAGAACCACCAAGAAATAGCTACTTAAGGAATTCCAAGAAATAGCTAAGGTAGAAGCTGACATCAGTGATGGAGACTGGCGAATTACAGTACTGACATAAATATAAAGTGAGAGACTAGAGTTAGGGTTAAACTCACAATTTGAATTTGGTGGCTACTCTACATATGATCAAAGGAGAACTATCTCTCTCTCTCTAGACTAGGGTTCAAGATCTAAGGAAGAAGGAGAAGATGGATTTCTTGATATGTGTATGAATCACTAGGCACTCATGTGGGGGGTCATTTAAGATGCTTGGGAGAAGATTTTCATGGCTTAGGTTGATGTTCATGATCTTGGTAAGATATTTTCACACTTTTAAAGTTTCTTTGATTGTTCTTGAAGCTTTGGGTTATGTTAATGGTGGTTTTGATTAGAATACATGATAGGTTGGGATGATTGGTTTTATATGCATTTTAGAGACTAAGGTATCAAACTATAATGGTTAGAAACATGATAGGGTTGAATTTATTAATTTATGATTGCTGGTTTTGAAGATTGGAAAGATAGCTCGAGAAAGAAGAAGTTTTATTGTATGAGATTTGTTGGGGTTTAAAGTTAGGTACTTCTCATGTATTTTTGGTATTTTATTTATGTCTAAGAATTGTATGATGATATATATGGATTCAAGATGAGAAAAATCCAAAAAGAATCGTCAGAAATGGATTTAAATTGAGAAAGTTATGGGTGCTCGAAGTTGAGTCGGCGAGAAAGTTTCGAATTAGCTCCCCAAGACCATTTAAGAGTGTTGCGGCACCCAATGCTTATGAATTATATGCTTAAATAGCGCCCCAGCACCTGAATATTACCACTGCAACACTTGGCAGCGATAGGGACATATATATATGTATTTGGGGGGGGGGGGGTTAAGGCCGTTTTGAAACCGTTTCACATGGGGTTCATTGAGGACTTCCTCCCTGAGTTCTTGGGGACATTTTTAGGTCTTTTAAGACTTTTCTAATGACAATTTATGGTTGATTGGGTCTTAGGAAGTGTAATATTTTGTTCATGACCTATGGTTAAGTTATGAGTCTCTAAAAATTAAATGTTGTATGTTTTGGATTTATGACTTGGCAAAGCACTTGAAGGGAGGTGATTGCACCCTTGCTAGACTTGAGGTAAGAAGAGTGGTCACTGTAACACAGGGTGTGCATTTGAGTGCACAAATATTTTGTATGTGTGATCTTATGGTTATGAATTTTCATGTTATGTGTATGACTATGCTTTGTCATATATGTTATGAGGTTACAATTATTGCATGCTTTTATGTATTGATGCATGTTCACATTGAATTTATGAGGTTTGGTTATATCATGCTTTAAGTATGTTATGATGAATATAACATATGCGGAAAGAGCAAGGGAATATGTATTCTTTTAACTTGGTATGTGGTAAAATCCAAGGGGCTGTCACAAGGGTAGTGGATTGTTGCAAGGGTAGTAGGCTGTTGCAAGAGTGGTATGATATGTTGATGTTATATCGTAAACATGTTGATTAATTGTGTATGTGAAGCACGATTATCTTATTATTATCATGTTATGTGTGTTGCTATGTTCTATGATTGGGCTCTAGGGTTGTGACCTACATAGCTCTTCTTTCTGGGCGTTAGCTCATGAGTACTCTGTGTTATAGGTAAGGACATAATCATAGTTGATGAGGTGATGAGTTGGAGCAAGCTCGGTCAGATGTGTGCATGTCGTGATTTGTTGAACTGAGGGTCAAAGGGTTTCTTACTTATGCATTATTTTTTATACAAGTCGTTAAACCTTGCTTTTCATGTTGAGTCTTAAAACAAGTGTTTTTACTTATGTTATGCATGTAAACACGATTTATTTTAAATATCGAGATCTTGAGTTTCATGTTTTGTAAAAAGTGTTTTAATTCAGACAAAATATAAGTACCTCTTATAGACGTCAAGTTGGAGAAACCCAGGAAAGCAAAGAAAACGTCTACAACTCCGTACTTGGCCTGAGCTAAATACGATCCTGCTAGGTCAACCGTTAGATGCATCCTTATTAGTCTCAACTGCTTTAAAGACTGGTGAGCTCCAATTTGAGATGATGGAAGGATCAACGAGCACAGAAGCCCCTCAGCAATCACAAGAATCCACAATCCCACCTTTTGGTCCTAAATTTAACACCGACATCTGTTAGGGTTGGTGCCCTAAAAGCATTAGAAAAGACATTTTTATGTATTTAAATAAAAGTACAATGTTATTATATTTTATTATCAAAATTATTGTTTGAATAATTTATACATAATTTAAAAGAAATTACATATTCATTTATGAGAATATGATCTTGTATGCATACGAGAGAATTAAGATCATATATAATGAATAAAATATTCAAAAACTTATTAAAGTATGAAATCTTTAATCATTGGTTGCTAGTACGGTTTACTAAGCATATAGATGGATGCAAGTAATCTAGATTTGGATTTCTGATGTGGATAAACATCTTAGTAAAGGTACTTCATACAATTAAGATTATATATGACAGAACCAATGCGAATTAATTTCTTTATAAACTTACCGTTTGCCATAAATATTTAATTCAAAATTTAAAAGATGATCATTTGTAGATTAGTCTAAATCCTGGGTAGTCATGAACCCATGCTCATGTTTATTGGATCTTTTGATTCATTTGTTAAGGTCTTAATATAATGAGGCTAGTGACTTTTATTTTAGATATTCAATAACTTGAATGGCTGGGAACATGATTTTACAATAATGGAATCCATGCTTTCCTATTGGATCGAATATTGGTTCCCTTAAGGGTTAATTTTGTGACTCAATAGTTAATAGCTCAAATCTATATTATGATTATAGATTAATTATTCACTAGTGAATTAATGGTACTTGAGAAATAGGAGGTAATTAGAAGGGTATCACAATAAACCTTTACTTTCTCTGATTAACGAACTAATAAATGGAGGACATAACTACATATATGGATTATATCAATGGAATGCAAGAGATTACTCTGTAAATATAATTCTATAATTACTAAAAGTGCAATTCTATATTTATAGTGGAGTAATAATGGAATTAATAAATAAGATTATTTAGTAAAAGAGTTTAATTAATAGTATGGTTTATTGAAGTTTAGTATTATAGGTCCTTGGTCCCCGAGTTGCCTCTGTACTACACTATCAAGTGTAATGATATCGTAAGCAAGATTAATGGAGAAAATGACTAAATTGCAATGGAATTAATTTTCTAGGGCTAAGTGATAATCATGTGAAATTAATTAATTTTGAATTAATTAATTATTTAACTAATTAGTTTTTATTTGACAAGCTTTATATTAGTTGAAATTAATATTAATTACTGTTTAGATTAATATTATAGAGAGTTTACTATTATCTTAGTATAATATAATTATTCAAATATGTTAATTTAAGAAAAAGTTAATTTTGAATTAATTGATATTTATTTTTAAAATAATATTTATATTATTTTAACTTTAATTAAACAAAAAAATGAGATAAATTAGGGAGTAAGTGGCACCACACTGCACTTCCACATGTCCCTATGATTTGAATTTGAATGGTTTAAATTCAAATGCTATTTGTTTATTTAATTAATTGTTTAATTATTTTTTAATTTGATTAAAATAAATAATTAAGTTAAATATATTTAACTGATCATCTTTTGAATAAAATAAATAAAATTGTTTTATTAATTTTATATGTTTGAAAAGAAGCAATCTTTATCAAACGCATAAGTCGATAGAAATTTTCTAAGCCTGAAAATTTTCTAGAACTCTCTAAGCCTTCTTTTCTCCAAACTCTCTAGATCTCATGTGTTGAGAACATCTGGAGAGCCTAAATAATCAAACCATTGAATCTTACGTGCAAATACATGTCATTGTGTGTTAGAGGAGCGACTTGGAAGACTTTCGTGCAAGTCTTCACGAGGATAGGAAGAACGTTTTGACAATACGAAAAGACTCAAGGATTCTTGATAGGCTACAAGAGGTATTCTTCTGTTCTTATTTCATGCATTGATTTAATGAATAAATATATGTATTGATCCTAACTCGGTATTAATGATTATTAAAACCATCACCACTTCTGCTACGTCCTTGATTTTCCAAATTAATACCAACCATTGGTACCAGATCGGTCTACATATATGTATACATTAAAAGTTGTGTGAGTTTCTTGCATTTTTTTTTATATGTATGATGATATTTTGAATGGATGATTTTATTTTATGAATGCTCGGTTGAATGATGAATCGTCAATTATATGGTACTATTGGGTTGGGAATGAAAATTTATTTTTTCTTAGATCTTGTGTAAGCCATTTTGGGGCATAGGAATTTTCGTAATTTCATTTGTGAAATATTGTTGTAAAAATTCTGGTCACAAGGAAAAAAAAGAAAACAAAGGGACCCGAGCCATGCACAATACAGGCACATGGCCCAAGCATGCGCCTGCTCTCTGGCCTGCGCCCATGCGCTTGTGCACCAGCCTCGCGCTCGTACGCCTAGCCCCTGTCCTGAGCTCCCTTAGTGCCCCAGGAACTAACTTCAGCACCAAGTTAGGTGGTCATTCAATGCCTATATTTTTGCAAATTATCTTTTATTTAATTAATTTTTTAAATTGTTTTAATTTTAAAAGTTAATTATCTTTTTTATTTTATTATAATAATAAAGTAAATTTATGTGGTTAAGATTTTAATGATATTAAGTTTAAATAATTATTTGAATGTGATTCTTTTAATTATATAAATTCAACTAAATTAAAAAGATAATAAATGGTTATTTAATTAAAATTTATTTTTAATTAAAAAAATTAATTAGAAAATTAGTTACTATTGAATTAAAGGGCTTTATAAATTCCTCAAGATTATGAAGATGAGCCTAAGAGAAGAAGAATCACGATTAGAGTTTTGTAATCAACAAGAAGCCCACTGCGTAATTTTTAATTTTTTTTTCAAAGTATGTAAATTTAGAAATATCAAATAGCTACTCGTTTAATAATTTATTATTTATTTATTTAGATAAATATTAATTAATGATTGATTGATAACATGATCATGCATTAGTCCATTACATGACATACATGATACCCCACACAATTTTAATTAATCATGCATCTCATTTATAGAACACATGAATATCTAGGATTATCCTATATGTTTATGTGAAATGTTTTAGTGAAGCCACCAATTGTATGTAAACTACTAAGTCTTAAACTAGTTAAAACATGGTAAATCACACCATAATTAAGGCAATATGTAATGCCCTGACTAATTCTAGACCTCGGACCATTAAAAACTACTAATTTGAATACATATATAAGAAATAACATATCTTTATTTAAAACCCAAAATATTGTGCCAAATACAAAGTAAAGTATGGGTACCCATTATTGTTTACATAAAACATAACTTTAATAAATTGTTAAAAACTAAGTGCGGAAATACATAAAAACATAAATAAAAAGACTTAAAAACAACGTCATTGTAACGACCCAAAATTACTAATAAGGCTTAAGGGCCTTGATTAGTGTGTCGGGAGGGCACAATTGGAAGTTATGTGAATTAATGGTGAAAATGCATGATTATGTGAAAAGCATGCTTATATGATTATTTGGATAAATGCGATGCATGACTATGTGTATTAGTATGCATGTAGGCCCTGATTAGGTTATAAGGGTATATTTGTAATTATGGCCCGTTGAGGGCATAAATGTAAATATTTGTGATAAAATGTTGAGACCACATTATAATGTGGATATATTTGTACCTTGTGACTCGAGGCGATCCTAGTGAGCGGTTTAGCGGAAAAGTCACGGCGGGGATTTATAACCGGCTCGTGGGAGTCCGGGGGTATTTATGGGAATTTGAGAAGTATATTGGAGATTATTTGATACTGAGGAAAATAATTGGTGATTAGTTAGGTGTCGAGATGTAAGCGGTAATTATTAGGGACACTCGAGGAATTAGCGGGAATTGGGAGCAAATGACTAAAGTGCCCTTGGTATGCTTTAAGGCTTAGGATTTAATGGGAGGGAAAAATGGTCATTTGACTGAAAAGAGATAAGTGTTATATTGCTTTTTAGTTTTACTGGAGGCTGTAGAAAGTTTCAAAAGTTGAAGGAAAGAAAAGAGAAGGAAAGAAAGAAGAAAAATAGGGACACTTTCTTCTCCATTCGGTTTGCCCTACTCCTCACCATTCTTTGGGAGTTTTGGAGCTGGAATCTTAGAGTAAGCTCAGGCTGGAACTTAGGGCTAAAGACCTTGGTGAAGCTAAAAGAGTTAGCAGGGATTAGCTACTCAATTGAGGTAAGTTTCAAGATTTCTGATGGGTTTTTTCTGAGTTTTATTGAGGTGATTTCTAAACTTGAGTTTTGGATGGAATTAAGGGAAATAAGCTTGAGGAGTTGAAGGGCTTGAGGCTAAAAGGATACTAGAGATAACCTAAGGTTGAAATTCTCCATAGAAGGTAACAAATTTGGCTTTGAAGTTCTAAGTTTCTGAGTTTCTAGTTGAATTCTTGGGTTCTTGAGTTCAATGTTTGTTTTCTTAGTTTGATGATGCATGTCGTTAAGTTTTGTGTTATTGGATTGTGTGAGGTGAGATATAGGTGATGGTAGACTCAATTTGGTGTTTATTTGAGATTTGGAAGGGTTCCAAGGGGTTTTGGTTCGAGGAAAATCGAAGGAAGAAAAACAGGGTGTTGCTGGTCTGTGACTAGCGCTGTAGCGCTAGCCTTTGGGCGCTACAGCACTAGGATTGGGTTTCCTGGCGCTTTTAGCTCTGCTTGCAGCGCTATAACGTCCACTTTGTGGCGCTGTAGCACTACCCTATATCCAGAAGTGGGTTTTTGAGTTATTTCCTAAGGTTTTTGCTTGGGGGCTCGAGGTTTGATTCCACCACCCCGTTTGGTGGAATTAGGGCTTCCAGAGGGTTCGGAATTGGTCTCGAGGTTAGGTTTTGCTATTGAAGTTTAGTGATGGATTCTAATTCATGGCTATGACTAGGTGAGCGCTAGGGCTCGGACGGGATCGTGCTTGAAGGTCAATTTCGCTAGTCTAAGCTATCAGAATCTAAGGTAAGAAAACTGCACCTGGTTATGTGAATGTGTTGGGACTAAGAGCTCCCTATATCTGTATGATGTCATAGATGGTATTATGCCATGGGACATGTGATAAACGACCTAAGAGTGCCGAAATCAATATTTGTGCACAGGGGCGCGGCTCGGCCATTGGTAGCTGAGGACAGCTTGATATTCACTGAGCTCGGTTTAAGCAGGCTGGAGTCAGTGGGATAGATAGGGGGTGCGACCTAAGAGCGTCGACCCTGGTTATTACATGTGAATTGGTTATTATATGTGAATTGGTTATTAATGTGAGCTGATGAGCTTAGTATGCTGAATGCATAGTTATATGAATGATTTGGATTGTTGAGTATATGGTTATACTGTACAAGTTATCTGATTGTTTGATTGTTGATTATGCTCTGTTATTGCATTTTCTTGCTGGGCCTTGGCTCACGGGTGCTACGTGGTGCAGGTAAAGGCAAGGGCAAAGTGGACCAGCCTTGACTTGGAGAGCTTTAGGCTGAATGTACATAGTCAGCTGATCGGCCGCCACGGCCGAGGAGTGGTACAGGACGAGAGAAGCCTAAATGTTTGTTTTTCCCTTAGAGTGGCTAGTAGCTGTACTTTAAACCGAAATTTTGTAAACTATCTTTTAAACGTTATTACTTTGGGATCCCATGCAAAAAAAATGTTTGAATATATGAAATGTAACTTTTGTGACCGAAATCTTTTAACCCTAGTTCAACTATAGTCTTAGTAACACATTTCTAACTAAATGACTTGATTATCAAGTCTTGGACCTTTATAAACACACAGTGTAACGGTCTTGGCTATCTAGGGCGTTACAACTTGGTATCAGAGCGTCCTAGGTTTAAGGGTTTCTGAAGACTGGCTGGACATGTACATTTACCGCGAAAGACAAGCTCGACTTAGGGTTTGGTAATTTTGTATACATGATTATATGCTTAAATGATTCGAAAGGAATATGAATGCTGATATCTGTATGATTAATAGGAAGCATGAGATACTAATAGGGCCTGGCCCTTGACTATTGTGTGATGAGATTGAAGCGTGCTGATTAGCATTGCTATTGCATGTGAATGAATATTTGGATAATGGTTTGCATACTGAGTGTATGTGGTTAACTGCCTGAATTGAATTCATATGTCGTATCTGTTTATTGGCTAGTAGGAAGCATGATAAAGTGTGAGTATACTTGGTTGTAATAAAAATTTGGTAGCTAAATGTATAGTATTGTGGATTTGTGTTTAATATGCTTTATGTGTGCATAATAACTGTGGTTATTTGGACCTGGCTGTGGAATGGTTCGGAGTGTAAACCTCAGGGCTGAGGAGTTTAGTCAGCAGTGGCGGATGAACTCAAATTGTTTATGCCTAGAATGGTTAAGTGGTCTTGGCATTGTTCTATAGGGGGATTGCAGATGATAGTTGGAGTTGGAAACCTCCATCTGTCCTTGAAAGCCGTAGCAGATGTTTGCTTGTATGTGAGTAAGTTGTGAGGTTTAATAGTTGAGACTAGATGGAGAAACAACGGACTTCTCTGGGGAAATAACTACTTTGTATGCTTTGACAGTGAGGTTACTAGTGTTGGTTTAATGTGAGGGTATAGACAGATAAGGGTATTATATGGAAGGCCTAAAAGGTGTTATCCTCTGGTTTTGAGGAAAGTTTGGGTTGCTTAAGAATTGGGCAGAGGGTGGGCAAAGTTAATTCCATCCTTAGTTATATGAAGATGAGAGGTCATGACTAAGGGGTTGTGCTAAGTATTTGTGGCAGAAGGATGCCTAGAAATGGTACTCGGGCCGAGACATTGGAAAGAACTCATATGGTGAATTGATAAAAGAGGTTATAAAGACTTGGTTTGAGCCCCAAAGACTGGTAGGCTTATAAGCTTGATTTGGAATAATAAGGTAATAACAGTGTATGTCAATGAGTTTTGTGAGTTGGGTAATTCATTTTGGGAAATTGATACAAGCGGATGTAGTTGGAAATGATGACTCATTTAGGGATTAAACTCTGGAATAGTCCAGAGAATTTGGGCCGCTCCGATGTAAGAAATCATCATCTGAATTTAGGTAGCAGAGAGGGCCATGTTATTTAAGATCTGTGAAATGAGGTATAGACGGAGATGCAAATGATAGTATCTCCATTGGTGGAGTTTATTAAGGACAGATTCTCGGTAATCAAAGCAGAAGAACCCCAGACAATTCTATGGCTCCTGGTTTTGTCAAGAAAGGGAAATCTGATTTACAAGATAACCGTCAGGATAGTGATGGAAACTAGTGAGGTTATTTATTATGCACCAGAGGCAGGAGATGCCACCTGGGGGAAATGTCAGGTGAGGACACGACTTCTACATGGAATGATTCGATATGTTAGGATGAATTTCCCATGGTTAGAGGATGGAAGACTTAGATGCCTTGTTACATTTGAAGCCAAGGCTAGTTCCCTGGAGCTGATCAGTTAACCAGATAGTTCACGTTTGGGGGTTATATAATGAGCTGGAAGAGTTCTGTGTTAAGAATGTCTCAAGAAAGATTTAGACATAGAGAATATGCCTCAAGGTACTTTGCGAGGGGCTGGAAATATTAAGAGGAATTAGAAACTTTTGGGAGAGGAATTGGGACACAAGTAATAGAGAGGTTTGTGGTGAGAGCAATAGAGCTCGTCATATGGAAGCCTTGACATGAATCAGAGTGAGAGTTAATTTGTTAAGAAACAACCATAGATTGTAGGGAATATCATTTAGAGTACCTTAGTTGGACTGAATGGAGACTAAGCTGACCAGTATGGATTCAGATAGGTATACAAGGAAGGATTGGGTACGCTTCAGAACTTGGCTATAGATAGGTTCGGTATCAGGGACATTATGGAAGATGATAATAATTTGACAGAAAGAATTACTGAAGCTGTCGAAGAAGTTTGACCTCGGGGTGGATCAGATAGAGTGTCGGTTTGTGGGAATTGTTAGCATCTCATGTTAAGAATAGAGAGTTTAAATGCCCAGTTACAAGATAGGACAATGTCTTCAGGAATTGATCTACGATATGGTTATTACCAGCTGAGGATCAAGGAAAGAGACATTTTAGGAATCGCAACTTATACAGAGTAGGGTGTGATGAATTGGTAACAAAGGTTCTTAATTGGTTCAAGCGTTAGCAACTTAGGTAAGCTCTACAAGCAGAAGATATAGGAACAGTATGAACAAGTCTCCTTCAGGGTTTATTGGCGGTATATTGGGCTACTCTCCAGTTAGAAGTGGAATGTGAACAACTACTATGCTGATGATGTTAGTACCAAGGAAGGAGGGTTACAGGTAAAGCTCCATGAAGTGTCAGTTTGGTCTCGCCAGGGGTATTCAGAATAATGCTACAAGAAGAAGAGGGGACAGGTATGAAGAGGTTTGATCTGAAGCCACAGAGGAGCTACTGAAGAACGTCTAATAGATAGGGAGCACAACAAGGCCGGTAAACGCGTCATCTACTACATAAGTATCTTTGCAGGTAGCTACACTAGAGATTAAAAGGACAGTAAAATTTGAAGTTAGATCGAATGAATAGTGTCAGATCAGAAGTTCAGAAGACAAAGTAAGAATTGATTAGTGCTTGGTGAGATATGAATATGCGTGTATGGGTGAATACAGAAGGGTGGCATAAAGGACCTAACTTTTGATAAAGATATGAAACTGTGAGGGTTGCATCACAGGTTGAGGCACACCTAGGCTCAGATTGACGAGAGAATAGTTTAAGTCTTGCGGGAAGTGAAAGAATGAGAACATGATCGATATACATCGTACGTTGAGTTGGAAGTGTATGCATAGTGTAAGATATTTGAGCGTTTGATCATTTGTAAGAAAGGTAACCATGAGACCAAGATTTAGTGAAACGTAATGAATGGGTGGATGGTTGGTGTTAGAAATCCTCGACTGTGCGAGGAAAAGATCTAAATGGAGGCAGATCTCTTACTTGAGAGGCGTGTGTCAATTAAAAGAATGCCATAGATTACAATGAAGTGGACAAGGTAACGACTGGGATTGGTATAGCATTAGTGTGTGGTGATGAACAGGTACGTATTCTTTGGACAATGGAATCCAAAGTGTTGGTATTGGTGGAGACAGGGAAGAACCCTGTTAAGGTAACATAAGTTAGGGCACAAGGATCGGATAAGAGGTCCGATGGAAACTTGGCGTGAAGGTGGGAAATTTTAAATGGATATCGTCCTACCCCCTAGGGTATGTTGTACTGGGAAGTTTGAGCGGGTGACAGAATCTAGTATACTTGGATATTGAAAGGTAAAGTGATATGGTGGTGGATCATAGGAATGGACCACATTAGATTATAAGTAAGGTGATTGGACAGGGAAAGTTATAACTCAACTGAATGGGTTAATGAAATTGGTTCAGGTGAACTGGTAATGGGCAGAACATTGATGGTGCTGAGTTGAGACCCTATAGTTTTCCGAGTATTGGGAAGGAACTAGAGAACAAAGAGAATAGAGTGGAAACCTGGAATTATCGGTTGGTTGTAGATAGAATAGCAATCTGAAAGCTTAACAGTTATCTTAAGGAATTAAGCGTTGAGTATGCAAATACTTGAGATATGAAGGAAAGTGTAATCCTTGATGAGTTAGTTACAGTGACGAATACTGGAGTACAACTAAGGTGACATGGAATAGGACATGGTAAGATAAAAAGTAAGGAGTACTATGTGAAGTAAAGAGGTGAAGGATAGTGGATACTACAATTTAGTATTGGTTTAGGGGGAAAACCAAAGAGGTTGTTGGAATTCTTAAGGCAGGAGTGTCTGCTTATCTAAAAGGACATAAGAACTTGCAAATTGTTAATTATGGAATACAAAGTTTCGGGATGAGAGATTTGTATCTCTCTAGGTAAGTGTAGGCAAGGAAAAGTATGATTTTTCAGAGAAAGAAAGGGGGAAGTTCTGACTCCCGACTCGACAGAAATTCTGAAATTGTACCAAGGGTTAGGCCGGGGGCCTATAAACTGATCCCACCATGGTTAGGGTGATGACTCATAGGTATTTCTGGTATCAAGGATAAGACAATGAAGGGATCGTTGTGAACTAAGCAGACCCTGAAGTTTTAGCAGGTTTGTGGTGCAAGCGGGGGTTAACGAAAGTATGGCTATTAGACAAGATCTTGTGGAACAAGATTGTTACTCTCGTAAGAGTATTATCAAGGAGTAAAAGTAAAGGCGTTGGACCTTGGGATTTATGGTCAGAGGTACGAGGTTTACTATCTGATGTGTTTGAATAAATTTCGAGGACGAAATTATTATAAGGAGGGGATAGTTGTAACGACCAAAAATTACTAATAAGGCTTAAGGGCCTTGATTAGTGTGTCGGGAGGGAACAATTGGAAGTTATGTGACTTAATGGTGAAAATGCATGATTATGTGAAAAGCATGCTTATATGATTATTTGGATAAATGTGATGCATGACTATGTGTATTAGTATGCATGTAGGCCCTGATTAGGTTATAAGGGTATATTTGTAATTTTGTCCTGTTGAGGGCATAAATGTAAATATTTGTGATAAAATGTTGAGACCACATTATAATGTGGATATATTTGTAGCTTGTGACTCGAGGCAATCCTAGTGAGCAGTTTAGCGGAAAAGTCACGGCGGGGATTTATAACCGGCTCGTGGGAGTCTGGGAATATTTATGGGAATTTGAGAAGTATATTGGAGATTATTTGACACTGAGGAAAATAATTGGTGATTAGTTAGGTGTCGAGATGTAAGCGGTAATTATTAGGGACACTCGAAGAATTAGCGGGAATTGGGAGCAAATGACTAAAGTGCCCTTGGTATGCTTTAAGGCTTAGGATTTAATGGGAGGGAAAAATGGTCATTTGATTGAGAAGAGATAAGTGTTATATTGCTTTTTAGTTTTAGTAAAGGCTGTAGAAAGTTTCAAAAGTTAAAGGAAAGAAAAAAGAAGGAAAGAAAGAAGAAAGAAGGGCTTGAGGCTGGAAGGATACTAGAGATAACCTAAGGTCGAAATTCTCCATAGAAGGTAACAAATTCTGGCTTTGAAGTTCTAAGTTTTTGAGTTTCTGGTTGAATTCTTGGGTTCTTGAGTTCAATGTTTGTTTTCTTAGTTTGATGATGCATGTGGTTAAGTTTTGTTTTCTTGGGTTGTGTGGGGTGAGATATAGGTGATGTTAGACTCAATTTGTGTGTAGTTGAGGTTTGGAAGGGTTCTAAGGGGTTTTGGTTCGAGGGAAATCGAAGGAGGAAAAACAGGGTGGTGCTGGTCTTTGACTAGCGCTGTAGCACCCAAAGGCTAGCACTACAGCGCTAGGCTTAGGTTTCCTAGCACTTTTAGCTCTGCTTGTAGCACTATAGCGCCCACTTTGTGGCGTTGTAGCGCTACCCTATTTCCAGAAGTGGGTTTTTGAGTTATTTCATAGGGTTTTTGCTCGGGGGCTCGGGGTTTGATTCCACCACTCGTTTGGTGGAATCAGGGCTTCCTGAGGTTAGGTTTTGGTATTGAAGTTTAGTGATGGATTCTAATTCATGGCTATGACTAGGTGAGCGCTAGGGCTCAGATGAGATCGTGCTTGAAGGTCAATTTCGCTAGTCAAAGCTATCAGAATCTAAGGTAAGAAAACTGCACCCAGTTATGTGAATGTGTTGGGACTAAGAGCTCCCTATATCTGTATGATGTTATAGATTGTACTATGCCATGGGACATGTGATAAACGGCCTAAGAGTGCCGAAATCAATATTTGCGCACAGAGCGCGACTCGGCCACTGGTAGTTGAGGACAACTTGATATTCACTGAGCTCGGTTTAAGCGGGCTGGAGTCAGTGGGATAAATAGGGGGTGCGACCTAAGGGCGTCGACCGTGGTTATTATATGGGAATTGGTTATTAATGTGAGCTGATGAGCTTAGTATGCTAAATGCATAGTTATATGAATGGTTTGGATTGTTGAGTATATGGTTATACTGTACGAGTTATCTGATTGTTTGATTGTTGATTATGCTATGTTATTGCGTTTTCTTGCTGGGCCTTGGCTCATGGGTGCTATGTGGTGCAGGTAAAGGCAAGGGCAAAGTGGACCAGCCTTGACTTGGAGAGCTTTAGGCTGAATGTACATAGTCAGCTGATCGGCCGCCACGGCCGAGGAGTGGTACAGGACGGGAGAAGCCTAAATGTCTGTTTTACCTTTAGAGTGACTAGTAGCTGTGCTTTAAACCTGAAATTTTGTAAACTGTCTTATAAACATTATTACTTTTGGGATCCCATGTAAAAAAAATGTTTGAATATATGAAATGTAACTTTTGTGACCGAAATCTTTTAACCCTAGTTCAACTATAGTCTCAGTAACACATTTCTAACTAAATGACTTGATTAGCAAGTCTTGGACCTTTATAAACACACAGTGTAACGATATTGGCTATCCAGGGCGTTACAGTCATCCTCGATCTTCCACTAGTCCATTCAATCCATTCATCCTCAACACACATGCCAAGCTGCCATGAATCCTTCCCGCCTTCCTTGCTCATTTTCTTGTATCTTCTAAAAAGAAAGGAATGAGCCTAATGCCCAACAAGGAAAATTTACTAAAAACATATATGTCATAAATCATAAAACATAAGACTGTATCATAAAGCATATACTATAAAAAGTATGACTATAAAAATGTATATCATATAGGACTACAATATTAATGGACATTAACCCATTAACGTGGTATGTGATAAAACCATCTAGGTCCTCAGTCTACTAATCGAGGTAGGTTAGATCACAACTATAGTATATGATAACCCATCTAGGTCCTCTATCTACTAATCGAGGTAGGGTAAATCATAACTCTAAACCACGAAAATGATAAAAATTCTTGGGGCTTGCTATCTAAGCAAGTCATATGCCCAAGCGACTACAAAACATATTTCATATCACATATCATATCATAGCATAAAATATATCATAACATAAACATATAAACACATATAATCTAACCTATTTTTCTTACCAAAAACCAGGATATGGAGACAAGAACGTGATTGGAACACTCCTAAAACCAACAGTAAAAACCATGAGTTTTCTAAAGAAATGGAGATGAAAAAGAGAACTAAACCATCAAAGATAGAAACTTACTGAAAAACCTTAAGTTTCAAAGAACTTAAACACCTAACCAAGAATCATAACAAAGAGTTAGGATCTGAATGAAAACAAAAGAAAACTAAAGAACCATGAAGAACTGAACTTAAGGATAAGAATACCTTGGATGAACTATGAATTTGATCTACACCTCGATACTGAAATAACACTCTATCTTACTTCCTAAGTGTTTAGAAAAGCTTAGTTTGGAAAAGCTTTTACCCCAAAACCCAAGTGTTTCTCTCTATAGTAATCTTAGCAGCTTGGAGGCTTTGAACAATGCTTGAATGATGAGTGAAATGGCTGAGTACTAGTTCCTATTTATAGAGTTCAAGGAGTGAAACTAACCCCTTTTAAGATGAATAAATAAATAAATATAAAATGAAAAAGATTTGAATTTTCGTTTCAACAGATGCCCAGAACTCGGTCAAAAACGTTCAAGGGAAAGTCCAAGTGGTTAAGGCTGTTTTTAAATTTAAATCCTCAAGTTTCAAAAATTGACTCCCAGAGGCGCTATATCGCCTACCATGGGCGATATATCGCTGGACCTTAACCCCGAGCCTTCGTGCTTTCGTTTGTGCGAAGTTGACATGTTTTCCGTATATCTTGTAGGCGATATATCGGCCCCTATAGCTGCGATATATCGACATACGTTGATATATCAAACATGTATTTGAACTCTTTCAACATATTTTGAATTGATTAAAAAGCTTTGATTGAGTAAAAATGTGATCCTAATAGCTGCTGGAAAGTTCTAGAGCTTCTAGATCTTTCTTTTAATTAAACTATTCATCAAAAATACTTAAATCCTTAATCAACATGCTTGTGACAAGTGTCACGTTCTTATTAATTCTATCTAAACCTTAGGTTAAAATGAACAATATTTCTAGAACCAACAATATTAATTAAACCTTATGTTATAATTAATATTTCTAAACTATAGGTTAAACTTATAAAATCCATATCTGTTGCTATGAGTTTCCAACTAAGTCCCGGCTTGAACCAAAATCCACGGAAACTAACATACTACAAGCTACTACTAGCTACTATCTAGCTAAGTAAAATTCTGAGACACTACACAATAGTTAAATAGGCCTTTTAGGATAACCAACTTTATTTAAAATATGTTTTAGTAAAGTTTTATGAATGTAAAGTGTAATTATTCTAGATCACTTTAATTATAGATATTGACTCCTTTTTAATTGATTACATTCATAGCGTTATAAAGAACTAGTAATTAATATAGAATTAATTAGTTAGTTTAATAAACACATACATTCTAAAATAGTCAGTGGGAGAAGGTTGACATCTCAATGTGAACTATGGTCTCCATTATTAGTACAACACTATGAAATAAGATTAAGGCTTCAAGGTGACATTGTTTCTGTCTCTCGAAGGAAGGTTTCTAGTCATATTAATATCAAGGTTGACTTCTTACGAAGATAGGAAAGAGTGATGTATTTTATGTTTGATCGACCTTAAGGTGGCATTTTCTAAGTTAAGTCATAAATTCCAAAATAAAGGGTTACACTCACAAAGATACAATTAAGATTTTGTAATGGATAATTGTATCTTGACCAAACAAGTGCTACTTTATTTTTAAAAGACAAAATATGAGTTATTTCGAGTTTCAAATAATACAGATAAGACTGTCTTATAGACAATATGAAATTAACTTGACCGACCCTAAGGTGACACTTTAATTGTCGGGTAGTTTTAATTGTTGCATTCATGCATCATGTTTACTTTCAAAATATTTATTGATATATATTTTTTTTCAAATTATAATATTTTGTAATTTTTATTTCTTATGGTAATGTCGAATATAGACAATTTGATTACTGCTTTACTTTCAATTGAAATACTTAATGGTGATAATTTTATAAGATGGAGATCAAATCTAAATTTGATGTTGATTTATGAGAACCGTAAATGTTTCCTCATTGACGAATATCCTGAAGAGCCTGCTGCCACTGCCTCAAAAACTGTTCAGGACAAATATGATGCTTGGATTCAATCCAACGACAAGGCCAAGTGTTACATGCTTGTGAGCATGAATGATATTCTGAGAACAAAGCATGAACCCATGGAGACTAAGATGAAGAAGGTTGTTTTTGTGCATGAACAAGTCTTGAGCATGATGAATGTGATGCATGAAGCAAAAATACATGGGGCTGTCATTGATGAGCGTACTCAAGTAAACATCATACTTGAATCTCTCACTCCTACTTTCTGTGCATTCACAACCAACTATATTATGAATAATTTGGAATTCAGCATGACCTAGCTGTTGAATGAACTGCATACATTTGAGTCTCTTAACAAAACAATAGATAAAGAAGCAAAGGCAAATGTCATTGAAGATAAACCTTCATCATATGAAGATAAAATCGAGAAGAGGAAGAAGAACAATGACAAGGACAAGAGTAAGGGCAAGAAGTACAAGAAAGGCAAGAAGGCACCAAAGACCAAGGAGAACAAGAATGACAATAACTCCAAAAATAAGGAACGAAAAGGAAAGTGTTTCCAATACAGAGTTGTAGGTTACTCGAAGAAAAATTGTAACAAGTATCTTGTTGAGCCAAAAAAGAAAGGTAAATCAGATTTACTTGTACTTGAAGCTTGTATAGTGGAAGACGATATGTCATCCTTGGATCATTGATTCTGGAGCCACTAACCACGTTTATTCTTCTATGTAGATACTTGACTCATCAAGGGAACTTTTTGATGGCGAGGTGACTATGCAGGTTGGAAGTTGAGCGCTCGTGTCAGCAAGAGCATTAGAAACAGTCTGTTTATTTTTTGGGACAATTTTTTTTATTTTGAATAATGTTTATTTTATTCCTAAATTTTCTAGAAACTTAGTTTCTTTATCTATGTTGCATAAACAAAATTTTGATATTTCTTTTAATAATAATGTAATTGTTATTTCAAAGAATGGTCTCAAAATTTGTGAAGCTAAACAAAAAATAGACTGTATATGCTCAAGCCAAATGAATGACCACATAATAAATTTGAATTATTTAAATTAACTAAACTGAAAGGTAACAAAAAACAAAAAATGTCTAAAAAGGATGACACATATCTATCGCATCTAATACTAGGTCACATTAGTCTAGACAGAATAAACTGATTAACAAAAGATGGACCATTCAAGGAACTAATTTGTTGACCAGTGTTTTTGTCAACGACACTGAGTAAAATTAAACAAAAATGAAGTATTTAAAGAGTTGAATTCAAGTAAATGACACCAAAGAATTTATAGTTGTTCGACTCCAAGAGTTGGTAATGACCTACGTCCACTTGCACTTTTATTAATCAAGAAAGATCTTATACTAAAGATCAGAAGAACAAGATTCAACATAGTTTCCTAAGCCTGAGAGAAAATACCATTTGATAGAGATTTTGTATGTAAAATGCGCATGAGAGAATAATGACTTGGAGAGACTTCTATTTATAGAGTCCCTTAGTAGACCATGGGCCCTACAAGCATGAAATTGGCCCTACATGTATAGTGTGTGTTTGTTACAACATATTACATTATAAAAGAATATGAAAAATAAATTCAAATATCCGTTATATAAAAATCTCTTAAAATTCGGGTCATTCTTGTTATCTAACGCATCCTTCGAATAAGAACTCCCTTCGAGAAGCTTTGTGAAAGCAGTGTGCCATCTACAAATCCCCATCTGTTCGATAAGCAACCTTTGTGTAATAAGCTTCAAATCATCAAGGTGGATATCTTCCTTTTTGTTGATTAAGTACATTCGACCAGCTCATGCAGCTCAACCAGTGCACGCAAACTTAATACTTTTTTATGCCACGTGTTCTTTTCTTATGCAACATCATCGTATCCAATTTTGAGTCAAACATTTGCCCCCAAGTTTATCTTAGTGTGACCAGCACTAGTAGATAAACTTGCATGCTTCGACCATGCTGGATCCTTTTCAAATTCTGACACATTAAAAAAATGAAGTACCACTTTTTGCAAGTAATGATGATACTTTTTGATAAAGCAAGTGACTATTTTTGGATTTTCGAAGCAGATTAAAGGTCACATCCTATAGGGTAATGATGGCTTTCTTTTAATTAAAAGTAATGATGGTTCAAGTTCCTATGAAGCTGATGTCACATCATCTCAAAAAACCATGATGAATTTTTCCCTAATGACGTCAGCTACTCGCATGCGGGGAAGGCTATACATAGCCTTGTCGATCCAACTTCCTTCATCTTCTTCAAACTTTCCAAATTTTCTCTTTCCTTCAAAAATTCTCTCAAACCTGAAGTTCTTGTTCCCCAATCTCTGAATCTATAATCTTTTTCATAGTAATTCATCTTCACGATCATCATTCAAGTAAGTTTTCGAACACATTCTCATAGTTTTTTTCGTTGTAATTTTATGAAAATTCTATGTAATTTTGAATTTTTCACTTTCATGTTTTTGGTGTTCATAAGAAATCCGTAGGAAGCCTAGAGTTTTTCTTAAAAAGTCATCTACTTCCTTGGGAAAATTAGTATTTTGGTAATAGGAAAATAAAATATAGGCTTTAGGTATGTTTGATTTTGCACTTGATGCTAGGAAAATCCATAGAAACGAATAAAATTTTGATTTTCGAACCCTAGAAAAAATGGTGGGAAATTTCCCCCCAAAATTTAAGTGAAAAGGTTTGTGAAAATGTTTGTGAAAAAACTTTTCAACTGCCTTTCGGATCCATCTTGAACCTTGGTCAAAGATACCATTGTGTTTATTCGAGCAACACACTTCAAGGCACATATATGCTGGTCGAATTACTCACTTCCCCTTTCATTTTTATCAGATGTATGCACGTGATCACTGGGGAAGTGATTATTCAATAGACCCTGATTTACTCCAAACACTAGTTGATGATGTGGATCAGAATCAACCAGATATTAATCTCAACCGTGATACTCCTAAACCTTTATTTCAACCTGGGGAGCAATCCCATCGGTATCATTTTCAATTTACCCCTGACCAGGAGTATCTCCGTAAGGTTGACAAATTGTACCAAGGAATAAGGAAATTCCTTCCAAAGGACAACACTTATGTTGTAATGCCCTACTAATCCAATACCGTTACACTGTGTGTTTACAATAGTGCTTACCTCGTTAAGTGAGTCATTTGGACTCAAAAGTGTAATTAAGATTAGACATTGGCTTAGGTACTAAAATTTTTGGCCAAAATAAATAGATTTTTCATTAAAAAGTTTAAGCATATATACAAGGGATATTATCTTTTTTAAATAAAATACAATTATAGCCAAGGTTACAAAAATAGCCAACCTAAGCGGCACAATTGGATTTAAACCCTAAGTCCCTCAAAATATATCTTGACCGTGGTAGCCGAACAGGCCGAGTATGTACACACCACTGTAATGCCCTACTACCCTAGAGCCGTTACCATGTGATTTTAAAATGTGCAATTGACTAGCTAATCGAGGTTTTAGACCAAAAAGTGTGATTAAATTAAAATAAAGATTCATTTAATAAAATTTCCATAAAACAATTTAAATATTCATTAAAATTATAGAAAAGTTACATGGGATCCCAAAATGTTGTTTAAGACATATTTACAACTCAAAAGTCCTTATAGAGTCGACCTAGGAGACAAAATCGATCATTTACACAACGTTCCTCAAAATTACCCTAGCCGTGGTGGCTAGGTAGGCCAAAAATTTATGCACTGCTCTATGCCCTCCAACTCATGCTTGGTCGACCTTTCCCTTGCCCTTACATGCACCATAGAGCACCCGTGAGCCAAGACCCAACAAGAAAACTCCACAAACATAGCATATGACAATTTATTTTAGTAAATGCATAACTAAACAAACACAACATACAATTCACAACAATGTCCTAAGCTGATCAAGGTGCGTTACCAGGCACCATGGTCACGGCCCTAACCGAGCAGGTGAGTACATGTAATGCCCTAATTCCTTAGAGCCGTTACTAAGTGGGTTTAAAAATGTGCATTTAACTCGCTAATCGAGGTTTAAAGTAAAAAATGTAACTAAATCATAAACAAAGTTTCAAACTTTGAAAAATAATTCCGTTTACTGAAAGTCATAAAGTATTTGACACTTGGGATCCCAAAATATCGTTTAGAAATATTTACAACATATAATTACAAACCAAGTCGACTAGACGACAAAATCTAGGTTTTGTTACAATCATCTCCCAAAATCCACTGGCTGTGGCAGCTAGGCAGGCCAAACATGTACGCCCTGCTTCACGCTCTCCGTACTCATGGTTGGTCGATTTTCCCCTTGGCCTTACCTGCACCATAGAGCACCCGTGAGCCGAAGCCCAGCAAGAAAACCCTCACAAGCAGAAAACATATGCATAACAAACACATAGCATATTATCAGGCCATCAATAGGCTAAACACATACGGCCAAGCCGTCCTAGGCGCTTTACCAGGCCCTGGGTTTGCGGTCCACACCGTGAGGATATCCCATGTATCCTTTAGGGTCTAGCCCTGGCAACTCGCACTCCACGTGCTCAATGCTGCTCTCGGTCCCTTGCCACACTCGGACTTGCACTCAACGTGCTTAACGCCATTCCCGGCCCCTGCCGACCTCAGCCTGCGCCGTTCCCGGCTCTTGCCTAACATTTACACAATTGCATTCATAGCATAATAAAACATATACTGAACATTAAAAAACTCAATTCAAAGGGCTACGCCCTGCAGTTCAAACATATTGGGCTCAGCCCTGCATACAAGTTCTATGGGAACAAGGGTTTTCTTATCTTACCTGCGTCCCAAGCTCTCAAAGCACTGATATCCTGAGCACAGTCCTCTAACTTGAGCCTGGCCGAAACCCTAGTCACAACACATTAACAATATTCATCCGTCAAGTTCTAATCCATTAAATAACTTTGAGCCATATCTCTAATCTCCGGGACCTTGAATTCTATCAATCTGGATGATAAAATCCATCCCGAGCCTTAACCTTTGAGTTCCCAAGCCTAAACACACTTTAAAACACAAAATGGCACTAAGAGCCGCTACCCTATGGGGCCATGCCGCGGCCCGCCCCTAAACCCGAGAGCACACCCAAAACAGGGCATGCGCGCCGCGACCCACCCTTCTTCCAGGCCACCCAAGTGCTTCGGAGGGCCGCGGCTCAGCAAGAACAATGCCGCGACCCAACCCTTCGAACCCAGAAAAATCCTCCATTTTCTCTTCTAAAACCCATCCAATCATCCAAAGAAATCAACCTAACAATCCAAACATTAATCACAGAAATCTTAAAACAGTTTCAACAGTAAAACCTAACAAGAACCTAAGCCAAAATCCTCATCAAACCCAAAATCAATCCTTCACCCATCTACATGCATGTTCTAAGAGAACCAACAGAAACTTCAAGAGAAATTCTTGTAATTTAACACTTACCCTTGTTGAACTTAGTCTCTGAATTTGGTCCTTAAGCCTCAGACTTCTAGCTCCAAAAATTCCCAGCTTCACTAATTAGTCCTTAGCTTGATTTCACCAAGAATTCTCCCAAGCTCAAATGGAGAGAAAGAAAAGAAGACAACTTCAAGAGAGAGAGAAGGAAAGAGTTGGTTTCTGAATGTTCTAAACAATTCCAAGTTTTGTTTTATTTGACTTAAGTCTATAGGGTTACCTCAAGGCTCGGGGTACCAAAACGTCCTCGAGGGAAAAATGGTAAATTTCCCGAATATTCCCTCCTAGACATTCTAACCTCAAATATATCTCAGAATATTTATTTCCATAACCCGATAACCCCATAACACATCTAATACCCAAAATACCCCTCGACTCACCCTGAGTCGGATTCTCAACACCGCTGTGACTTTCTGGCTAACCGCTCCCCAGGACTGTCTCGGATCGTGCTGCACAGATAAATCACATATATATCGCATTTTTCACATTTATACCCTCAACGGGCTAAAATCACAAACATACCCCTAATATCCAAGCAGGGCCCACATGCATATTTAATTCAACTAAACATGCATCTCTATCACATATTCACATAAATTCACATATTAACATATTAAATCATTTATTGCCCTCTAGGCACACTAATCAAGGCCCTAAGCCTTATTAGCAAATTCGGGTCATTACAGTACAACACCCAAGATGGACATGCCATGGCAGCCTACATTCAACATGCTTATTGTCGTTTCCAGCCCTTGCCGCTCAGTCTCAACATATATATAACATAATAGCTGCAGATATATACACATAATACACAAACACAGACAATCGGGCCATGCCCTGCTCTACAGGCAGAGACCGTTTTCTTACCTGAGTCCCGAGCTGGCAGTACAAGGCGACCCCGAGCACGATCCCTAATCCCAAGCCTTAGTGGTAAAACCTAGTCACAATGTAATAATGAATAACCATCACAATATAAACTAATTAAAAGCTTCAGAATAATATACTAGCCTCCGGGACCGAATTCTACTAAATCGGGTAGTAGGATCCTTCCCGAGCAACTATGTTTGAGTTTCCGAGCCTAAAATCCCTAATTGGCCAAAATTTTTCATTTGAGCTGCGACCCTCCTCAGAGGCACTACGACCCTCTACAAGTCAGAGAGCAACCGAGGCATTTTCATTGACACATTCCGTGGCGCGCCCTGCCTAGTGCCGCGGTGCCAAGGCGGTTCAGCAAGCCCCCTTAGCCCTTCTGGGTTCATTCGGGTCGCGGCGCGGCCCCTCGAACCCAGGAACTCCAACATTTTCCCTGCGTTTTCCCTAGCCAAATTCACTAAAATTCAACCTAAACAGCAGCTGAACCCAGAATTTAGTCTAGATCTCCCAATCACACAACATAAGCATCATAGTTACCCCTAAAGCTAACCAAGAATTCTATCCCAAATTAACAACCAAGGCTAGAATAAAAGCTCAGTTAAAACCTATGCTAACAAGGAAAATTCACAGAGAAAACATGTTCTAAACCTTACCTCAATGAAGAGTTCGATCCTTAGCTGACTTCAAACTTGCTCCCAACTTGATTCCTCAATTTCCAGCACCAAATTTCAAAGTTTCCTTATCAAAATCCAAAAATCTTCCAAAGCCTTAGAGAGAGAGAGAGTGTGTTACACAAGAGAGAGAAAGTGAGGAATAACTGAGAGTGTTTCTTTTTTTCCCTAAGTGTTATGTTGAAGTCTAGAGCCTAACCAAGTCTACCCTTTGGCACCAAAATGACCAAAATTCCCCTAGATCAATTCCTAGCCCTTTAATGCCACCAAGGGAAAATCTGTTATCTGCCATATTCCCGCTAATTCCTCGAGTAGTCCTATAATCCCCAATTAATCCAGACATAATCAAATAATAACTAAATAACTACTTGTGTTACCCGGTAATCCCGAATACGTACTACATTCCCAAAATATCCCCAAGCTCACCCCGAGTCGGGTATTTGACCTCGTTGTGACTATTATGCTAATCCTTAAGCCCGATATCGCAAATGCACCCACATAACAATGTGGTCTCAGTCATAACACACACATAATTACATTTATGCCCTTAACGGGCCAAAATTACAAATATGACCTTATTAACAAGAATGGGCCCACATGCATATTTAGTACACCTAAACTTGCATAACTAGTCATATTTTAATATAAATCAAGCAATCACATAATGATGCACATATATCATAATTAATTCACCTAATAATGCAATTAAATCAATTATTGCCTTCCTGGCACGCTAATCATGGCACTAAGCGTTATTAGCAAATTTGGGATGCTACAACTATCCCCTCCTTACAGAAATTTCATCCTTGAAATTTACCTGAATAGTTTGGGATGTTGATCCCGCTTATCTGACTCAAGCCCCCAAGTTGCCTCCTCTACTTTGTTCTTTCTCCACAACACTTTCACTAAGGCAATGGTCTTGTTCCGTAAGACTTTGTCCTTTCTATCTAGGATCTGAACCAATTTCTCCTCATAAGACAAATCTTGGTCCAATTCCAGATTTTCATAACTTAACACATGTGTAGGATTTGATACGTACTTCTAGAGCATGACACATGGAATACGTTGTGAACCCCTAATAAAGCTGGAGGCATAACTAATCTGTAGGCCGCCTCTCCAACTCGTTCTAGAATCTCAAAGGGGCCAACAAATCTAGGACATAACTTGCCTTTCACTCCAAATCGTTTCACTCCTCTCAAAGGAAAAACTTTGGGAAACACATGATCACTGACTTGAAACTCTACACTTCTACGTTTCAAGTCTGAGTAACTCTTCTGTCTACTCTAGGAGGCAAGTATTCGAGCTCTAATCTTCACAATTGCCTCATTAGTCCTCTGAACTGCCTCATGACCTAAGTACTTCCTCTCACCCATCTCATCCCAATGAATGGGCGATTTGCATTTCCTCCCATACAAAATTTCATACGGAGCCACTCTGATAGTCTCCTGATAACTGTTATTATAAGAACACTCAATCAAAGGGAGATACTTACTCCAAGATCCCCCAAAATCCAGCACACATTCTCGCAACATATCCTCTAGTATTTGAATCGTTATCTCAGAATGTATATCCGTCTGAATCTCAACTGCGTGCCCATATCCTTTTGCAGTCTCTCCCAAAACTTAGAGGTGAAGGTGGGGTCCTTTTTGGACACTATCGATCTCGAAACCCCATGGAGACGCACAATCTCCTTTACATACAACTTAGCATACTGCTCCAGTGTAAAATTTGTTCTAGCATGCAAAATGTGTACTGATTTGATGTACACAATCACCCACACAGAATCATGTTGCCCTACTATTCTCGGCAACCAACCATGAAGTCCATGGTAATATCTTCCCACTTCCACTCTGGAATCCCTAAAGGCTGCACAACCTTGCTGGCCTTTGATGTTCAGCCTTAACCTGCGGACTGGTTAAACACTTGGCCACATTATCCACCACGTCCTTCTTCATTCCTGGCCTCCAATACAGAGTCTTTAGATCTTGGTACATCTTCATCGAACCCGGATGTAGAGAATAAGGAGTGGTATGAGACTCATCCAGAATCTCTCGCCTGATACCAGAATCCATCAGAACGTAAATCCAATTTTTATATCTCAACAGATCTACCTATGAAATAGAAAAGTCTCTAGCAAATCCAGCTAAGACATTCTCCCTGTGTTTCCTCAACTAAGGATCCTCCTTCTGCGCTTCTCTGACTCTCTCAAGAAGTGTGGATTGAAGAGTAGTGTGTAACGACCCAAATTTACTAATAAGGCTTAAGGGCCTTGATTAGTGTGTCGGGAGGGCATAATTGGAATATATGTGATTTAATGATTAAAAGTATGTTATATGACTATTTGAATATCTGAGATGCATGACTATGTGTATTAGTATGCATGTAGGCCCTGATTAGGTTAGAAGGACATAATCGTAATTTTGGCCTGCTGAGGGCATAACTGTATATATATGTGATAAATTTTCGAGACCACATTATTATGTGGATATATCTGTGATCTGTGATTCGAGACGATCCTAGTGAGTGGGTTAGCGAAAAAGTCACGGTGGGGATTTATACCCGGCTCGGGGTGAGCCTGGGGGTATAAATGAGAATTTAGAGAATATATTGGGGTCAATTTTGACATTGAGGAATATAATTGGTGATTAATTAGGTATTGGGAAGTAAGCGGAAAATAATAGAGACACTCGAGGAATTAGCGAGAATTGGGTGAAATGACCAAAATGTCCCTAGGTGGATTAAAAGATTTAGAATTAAAGGGGAGGGTATTATGGTCATTTGGCGTATAAGGGATAATTATTATCAGGCTTTATACTTAGTGGAATTTGTAGAAGGGGCTGGAGTGCTAAAGGAAAGAAAAGAAAGAAAAAGAAGGGAAAGAAAAGGGAAAGAAAAACAGGGCATTTCCAAGGTCGGTTTGGGATTTCTTCACCATTTCTTGGGTTCCTTTGGAGCAAAAACTCAGGAGGAGTTTGGGTAAGAGCTAGAGGCTAGGATCCATGTACTAGCTTGAGGAATTGGTAGAGCAATCCATCCAGTTGAGGTAAGACTTTGAGGTTTTCTTTGGTTTCTGGTTTTGATGTTGAACTAAGATTTCTAAGCTGAATTTGGTGGGGAATTCTAGGGAAATTGGAGCTGAGATTTGAGGAGGTGAAGGACAAGCTTGTGAGGAGGACAACCTAGGCTAAATATATCCAGCAAAGGTAAGGGATTCTAGTTTGAAATTTGTGGTTTCAGTGGCTGTTTTGCTGAGTTTTTGAATTCTAGGTTTAACTATCGTGAAATGTCGGATTAGGGGTGCATGTGTTTAATTTTTGTATGGTTGGGATGCTTGGGATGAGTTATACATGTTAGTAAGCTTGAATCTAAGTTTGGTGCAAGTTTGGAGAAGTTTTGGTAAGGTTTGGCTCGGGGAAAATCGAAGGAAGGAAAAACAACATTTGCTGTTCTGTGACTAGCGCTACAGCGCTAGCCTTTGGGCACTGTAGCGCTAGGCCATATACCCTGGGATGATTTTGGGCTCTGTTTGTAGCGCTATAGTGCCCTCCTTAGAGCGCTGTAGCGCTACCCTGTTTCCAGAAATGGGTTTTTGAGTTATTTTCAAGGGTTTTTGCCCGGGGGTTCGGGGTTCGATTCCACCACCCTGTTTGGTGGAATTGGGGCTTCCCGAGGGCTTGGGATTGGACCCGAGGTTAGGTTTTGGACTTAAGGTTGGTGATGATTCTGATCTATCGTTGTGGCTAGGTGTGCGCTAGGGCTCAAGGGGGATCGTGCTCAAGGATCAAAGTGAACGAAGCTAGCGAATTTAAAGGTAAGAAAACTGCACCCGGTTATGTGTTTGTGATGGGACTAAGTGCTCCCGATATCTGTATAATTTCAAAGATGGTATTATGCCATGGGACATGTGATAAACGATCTAAGGGTGCCGTATACAATATTTGCGCACAGGGCGCGGCCTGGCCACTGGAAGCCGAGGACAGCTTAATATTCACTGAGCTCGGTTTAAGTGGGCCAGAGTTAGTGGGATAAACAGAGGGTGCAACCTAAGGGCACTAACCTTAGTTATCATTTGTGAATTGATTATTGATATGAAGTGATGTGTTTGGTATGCTGAATGTTTAATTATCATGGATGCTTAGACTGATGAGATCATGTTTATGTGATATGAGATATTGAATTGTCTGTTGATTGTTTATGCTCTGTTATTGTGTTTTCTTGCTGGGCCTTGGCTCACGGGTGCTACGTGGTGCAGGTAAAGGCAAAGGCAAGTTGGACCAATCCTGAGATGGAGAGCTGCGGGGCTGAATGTACATAGTCAGCTGTTTGGCTGCCATGGCCAAGGTGTGGATCAGGACAAGGAATGCCTAACAGTCTGTTTTGCCTTAGAGTGGCTAATTATTGTATTTAAATCTTGAATCTTTGTAAATTGTTCTAATCTTGTTATTTTTGGGATCCTGTGTAAACAGAAAATGTTTATTTATAAGAAATGCAGCTTTTGAGACCAAAATCTTTTAACCCTAGTTCCACTATAGTTTTAGTAACACGTTTTAATTAAATGACTTGATTAGCAAATCTAACACCTTTATAAACACACAGTGTAATGGTCTTGGCTATCCAGGGCATTACAAGTGTTGGCTAGCTGACCAACTACCAGTTCAATTCCCGCTCTCGTCATCTCTTTAGCTAGCTTTTCTGATATCTATCTCGAACTGAACAACTACCCTGGGCCCCTCCGACTCAATGTGTCGGCCACCACGTTGGCCATTCCTGGATGGTACAAAATTTCACAATCATAGTCCTTTACCAACTCCAGCCACGTCTTTGGCGCATATTCAAATCCTTTTGAATAAAGAAATACTTCAAACTTTTATGGTCACTGTATATTTCACAGTTCTCTCCATATAGGTATGCCTTCATACCTTCAGTGCGAATACCATCACTGCCAACTCCATATCATGAGTGGGGTACCTCTGTTCATACTCCTTCAACTGTCTAGATGCGTAGGCTATCACCTTCCCATCTTGCATCAATACACAACCCAAACCATGCCTCGAAGCATCAGAGTAGACCACAAATTTTTCCTTGTCTGATGGAAGACTCAGTATTGTAGGTGTAATCAGTCGCCGCTTCAACACCTTGAAGTTGTTCTCACATCTATCTATCTAGGCATACTTGTCTTCTTAGACGCTAGCTCAGTCAACAATGTTGCTATTCTGAAGAATCCCTCAATGAATCGCCAATAGTATCCCGCTAATCCCAGAAAACTTCTAACCTCTGGTACACTGCTCGGTCTTGATCAATCTCTCACTGGTTCTATCTTGGTTGGGTCCACCAGAATGTCCTCCTTACTCACAATATGGCCTAGAAATGTTACTTGGGGTAACCAGAATTCACACTTACTAAGCTTAGCATATAGCTTTTGATCACTCAACCTTTATAGTACCAAACATAGATGTTGCTCGTGTTCTTATTCTGTTTGGGAGTACACCAGCATATCATCAATGAATACTATTACAAACTTATCCAAATAATCCATGAATACCCTATTCATCATATCCATGAAGGTTGCTAAGGAATTGGTTAACCCAAAAGACATGACCAATAATTCATAATGTCCATACCTTGTACAGAATGCGGTCTTTGGTATATTCTCTTCCTTAATCCTCAACTGATGGTAGCCAGACCGAAGGTCAATCTTAGAGAACATTGTCTTCCCTTGTAGCTGATCAAACAAATTGTCAATCATGGGCAGTGGATACTTTTTCATAATAGTCAACTTATTCAGCTCTTGGTAATCGATGCACATTCTTAAGGACCCATCATTCTTCTTAATAAACAACACTGGAGCACCCCATAGTGAAAAGTTAGGTCTAATGAATCCTAGATCTAGTAATTCCTGCAACTGAATCTTCAGTTCCTTTAACTCCGCTAGAGCCATTCTATAAGGTGTCCTAGATACTAGTTCTGCTCATGGTGCCAATTCTATGACAAATTCGATCTCTCAGAGTGGTGGCAATCCTGGCAGGTTTGCGGGAAATACATCAGGAAACTCACACACCAACCTAGTCTCACCTGATCCAACCGAAATAGCCTTAGAGGTATCTACTACGTTTGCAAGGAATCCTATGAAACCTTTTGCAACAGGTCTCTAGCTCTCAATGTAGAGATCATAGGTACTCGTGGTCCACTCTGTAGCGTCTCAAAAATTTACTTAGTTAGATAGTAGTAGCTTGTGCTGTAGTATTTTAGTTTTCGTGGTTATTGGTTCAAGCCGGGATTTATTTGGAAACTCATAGAGATAGTTATAAATTTTATAAGTTTAACCTATAGTTTAGAAATATTAATTTTATCATAAGGTTTGATTAATAGAGCTGGTCCTAGAAATATTATTTATTATAACCTAATGTTTAACGCCCAAAATGTGACAACCACTAAGCGGTGGTTGTAGTATAATCGGGCGGTCGATCCACAAGGAGGTAACCTAAAATCAAAAGATTAGTAGAAAATAACACATAAAGTTAATAACAAGAAATAAATAAAATTGTAAATGGAAAGAGGTTTGAGATTTTGGTATTGTATTTTTTTTGATGAAATGATAAAGTGAGATAGGTGAGATAAATGTAAGATGTAATCAAGAGTTTGAGAAATGGAAAGGTTTCCAGAATCATCCATATGCTTGCTTAGTTACTTGGTTACTTGATTTACAAAAATGCACAAGTAAATAGTTCACATCCCAACATTTACTTGGAAAATCTAACATTAAAGTTCATATTCTTTTCCAACAAAAGTCCATTTGAGTTATAAAGTTCTTTACTTTAAAAGCACAAAGTTAATCTTATGAAAAATCTAAAAATGACAAAATACCCATGGGCAATAATGCAATAGAAGATTAGACACAAAATTATGTATCAATATTACTTTTACTAATTAGAAGCACATAGAAAGAGCATGACTAATCCTATATACTATTAGCATAAGTAAATAAAGATAATAAAATAAAGATAGAGATGAAAGAACATAAATAACTCAAATATATTACATTAAGAACATAGTAAATCAATGTAGAAAAATAACATCACTTGCATATGGAATCATCCCTAACCTTCCTAGGAAGATTAGACCATTATGCTCATGATTCTCACAAAATTATAAGAAAAAAATATGAGAAGAAAGTGAGTGGAAATTTTGCTATAGTTTCTCTACTCTAAAAATTACATACCAAATGTGAAGAAAGTGTCCCTATTTATAGATGGAGAAAAGGAATAAAAAGAAATTAAACAACAAAATGGGGTTTACAAAATAAATCTGAAATATTAATAATAAAATATGATTTTGAAAAATCAAATCTTATAATTAATATTACCCTAGCTATTTTTGTGTATAGTCAAAATGCTCTTTTTCTAAAATACCACAAAAACATGATCTTTAAAAGCTCAAAATAGCAATTTACAAAGCCCAATACCCACAAAACATGGCTGGTGACACAAGAGGGTTTTGACCCATTTCCAGCCAATGAGGGAGTGCCACGCAGGCACTGGCTGGGAGAGGAGAGAGTTGGGTCTGGTGGGCTTGATGCTTTGGGTGTGCATTTGGCTTGGACTCAAATTGGGTCTCGGCTGAAGGAAGCAAAGAATGAAGGCTGTTGGAATGAAGGCTGGGCCTGAAGATGCATTTGCATTTGGGCCTGGAGTGCTTAAGATATATGCTGGGGTCTTTGGCAGGGATTAATTGGTGAGGCAAGATGCTGGGAACGGGCTGGTACGCTGCCTTGGAGGAGATGATGCGGACAAGTGGCGTGAGACGAGTGGCTGGTAGGCTGGGCAGCTGTTGGCATGGCGGTGACATGTGGCAGCTGGGCAAAGAGAAGAGAGAGCTTGCTGTTGGGCTTGGGCCGAAAAAATGGGCTCCTTCACTTCAAAAATGCCACATTCCCTTTTGTTTTTCAGATTTAACTCTTTCTTTATTCTTTCTTTTTCTTTATGCCAAAATATCAATTAATTCCTACAAAATAACAATAAATTAAATCATGATCAAATATTTTTCATCCATAAAATATATCATATTAATTAAATGAAAATAATAATCAAAACTTAATTTATTTTGGCATTTAAAATCAATAAAGGTACACTTTTCACCTCTAATCACCTAAGGTTTTGATAGAATAATTAAGAATGTGCCATTTGTCACATGTATATTTTTAAGGATTTAAGGGTTTTAGATGAATAAATTAATCAAGGATAAACTTAAGAAGTCTAGAACCTTCCCTCAATAGTTAGGATCTCGTATTACTCAGTCAAGGTGGTTTTAAACAACTTCAAGTGTGCTGAAAGTGTGCAAAAACGTACTTAATATATCAACGAAAGTCGATATATCACAACTATAAGGGCCGATATATCACCTATGTTGATACAAAAAACACGTCGACTTCGCACGAACGAAACCACGGAGCCTCGAGAATATAGGGCAGGTGATATATTGGCTCCACTTTCATATTTTGAAACTCCATGGAATCCAAGCTAGAAACAACCCTCAACAACTCTGACTTGCTCTTGAACGATTTTGCTCGAGTTTTGGGCATCTGTTGAGCAGAAAATTCAATTTTTATTCATTTTAATGGGAGTTAGTTTCACTTCTTGAACTCTATAAATAGAACCCTTCACTCAGTCATTTGCATCATCTTTCAAACACTTCTCAAAGTCTCCAAGCTACTAAATTCGTTCTAAACAGAAACATTAGGGTATTGGGGTTGAAACCTTTTAAATCTAAGCCTTTCTAAACACTTGGGAAGTAAGCTAGAGTGTGATTTTAGTATTGAGGTGTAGATCGAAGTTCTAACTGTCTAAGGTACTCTTTGTCCTCAGGTTTAGTTCATTGCTATTCCCCTTATTCTTTTCTTTTTCTTCAAATCCTAACTTGTTATAATGGCTTTTGGTTAGGTGTTTGATTTTCCTTGAAACTTAAGGTTTTCGATAAGTTCTTATCTTGATGGTTTAGATCTTCTTTTCATCTTCTTTTCTTTAGGATACTTATGGTTTTATTGTTTGGTTTTAAGAGTTTCCAATCCCACACTTGTCTCCAATACCCCAGTTTTGGTAAGGAAAATAAGTTAGATTTTATGTGTTATGATTATGTTTATATGCTATGTGTATGTATGTATGTATGTATGTATGTATGTATGTATGTATGTTGTTTTTATGTTTGTAGTCGCTTGTAAAATATGGTTGCTTAGATAGAAAATAAGAAAATCCTGAGATTTTATCATTATCGTAGACAATAGTTGTGTTTAAACCTACCTCTATATAGTAGCAAGAGGACTGTAGATGGTTTCTATCACACACTACGGTAATGAGTTAATGGCCATTAATATTGTAGTCCATTTTTATGTTTAATGTTTTTACGTCTTATGTTTTATGTCATGCTTTAGTATTTTTTCCTTACTAGGCATTAGGCTCATTTCTTTTTATTTAGATTGTGCAGGTCAATGAACATGGAAGGTGGGAGGGATCCTAGGTGGCTTTGGCATGTGTATTGGGAGAAGACTAAAGGAATGGACCGATAGAATCGATCGATGATGACGTTGACATTTGAGTTTTTTATTTATGTATTTATGATTTCCGCATTTAGTATTTGATCATTTAAAAATAAAGAATTAATTTTTCTTTATGATTTTATGTATAAACAATGGGATCTCATATTTTGGATTTTCTATAATAAAGTCTATTATTTTATGTATATATCCAAGAGATAGTAGTAAGTCTTAGTAGTTTTTAAAGGTCCGAGGTCTTTAAGTTAGTCGGATCTTTACACACTCATTGTCCCCACAAACACGAAGGGTTCCTCTCCTTCAGGCTTAAAAGTTACCATCCTTCGCTTGTAGTCTATCGCTGCCCCATACTTTGCCAACCAATCCATCCCCAGAAATCATCTCAAAATCATCAATCACCAGTTCAATAAGATCCACAGGCAACTCCCTACTGTCTATCTCTACTGGTAACGCTCTAACCCACTTCCTAAAGACTACCAGTTCCCCAGTTGGCAACAAAGTTCTAAATCCCCTAGCATACAGATCACAAGGTCTACACAAATGGTCTATCACTCTAGTAGATACAAATGAATGAGTAGCTCCTGAATCAATCAATGTAGTAAATGAAGAACCAGCACTAGAGATCTGACTTGTCATGACCGAGGGACAAGCCTCAGCCTCGGTCTTGATCAAGGTGTACACTCTGGCTTGAGTGAGGTTGTCGCTCCTCTTTGGTTCCTCTTTCCTGACTTGAGGACATTCTTTCCTCAAATGGATGACACTCCCACAGACAAAATAGGCTCCAACTATGCACTCTCCCAGATGGTGTCGCCTGCACCATACACATTCTGGGTAGCTTTCTCTAGTTTTCTCCCCCGTCTTGTTGGCCACCAAACACACCCTGTGCCCTCGTACTTGGATCAAGAGGACCAAAAGAATCTAGGACCTTTCTTTACTGCTCACTGGGGCCACTACCTCGGCCAAGAACTAGTGAGGGGAGGCTCCATCCTTCGAGCATCACGCCTTGCGGCACCTTCCTTCCATATTTGATCTTCTGCACCCTCAGCAGTAAGGGATTTTTCCCCTACTTAAGCATAGGTATAGTCCTTGGATCCAATGTTATCTTGAAATCCTGGGCTATAATTACATTCAACCCCCGTACAAAGTGGTCTCTCCTTGCCATATTAGTAGGCACCAAATATTGGGCGAACTTAGCCAACTGGTCGAACTTCAAGGCATACTATGTTACAGTCATTCTGTTCTAAGTTAGATTGGTGAATTCATCCACCTTTGCAGCTCGAACTACAACATTGTAGTACTTCTCATTAAAAACATCCTTGAATTCATCCCAAGTCATAGTAGTCACATCTATCCTCTGAGATGCAACTTCCCACTAGATGCGGGCATTATCCCTTAACATATAACTGACACAAGCCATCCTCTTGTTTCCTTCTACCCTCATAAAATTCAGTATAGAAGAAATGATGTTCATCCACTCCTCTTCCCGCAGTAGGTGCTTCTTTCTGAACCTCTCATACAGAGGCTCCAACCTATTCTCCATCACAGGCTGGGCTGGTACTGGTGCCATAGCTTGTGGGGCCTGTAATCCAATATCCCGAGGAGGAGCCTACTGTCTCAGCTCTCAGATTTCATCTTTAGTTCTCTGAAGTCTGGCTTGCATTTATGCAAACATCTGTTGCCAGTTCTAATGGGCAGATGGAGGGTCCTGACCCTAGTTTTTATCTTCGACCATATTGTCGCAGAATCGATTTGATTGCCAATGCATAACTTTAATATGCCTGCAATCAATGATGCCGCACATCATGCATGATAACAACATCCAAAGAAAACCACCCCCAATTCAATTGATCAAACACAAATAACAAACCGACACAATGCACACACATCATAATCCTATAACAATAAAATGGGCCATGACCTAGCATTATAGACACATCATGCTCTCTATATATATCAACAGTCAGACAAGCAATTCAGATAAGAAATTAAATAGGTAGTTCACTTAATACCGACCAACCCTGAGTTGAGCTTGTCTCTGGCAGTGAGTGTACATGTTTGGTCAATCTTAAGGAACAATAAACCTTGGCACGCTCTGATACCAAGTTGTAACGCCCTACTACCCTAGATCCGTTACCATGTGATTTTAAAATGTGCAATTAACTCGCTAAACGAGGTTTTAGACCAAAAAGTGTGATTAAATTAAAATAAAGTTCATTTAATAAAATTTCCACAAAACGGTTTAAACATTCATTAAAATTATAGAAAATTTACATGGGATCCTGTAACGACCCACTAATCTAGACTACTTGGACCATTAACGAATCTATACATAAAACTTACATTTTTGCGGAAATACCATAATTTTATTGAAAACTTATGGAAACAAAGGTTACTTTCATAAAATAAGTAGGATATGGGTACCCATTGTCTTTAAAACAAAAAAAATACTTAAAGTAAAAAGGGTTACATAGAAAATGCGGAAAAATACATTTAAAAACCATAAAAACATAAATAAGACTACGTCCTCGAATCGAATAACGCTCGGCCCCTTGACTCCATTCACCATCGATACACATCCTCTAAGCGTCACGAATCTTTCCGCCTCTAAAGCTTATTTCCTGCACATAAACAGAAAGGAATGAGCCTAATGCCCAGCAAGGAAAAATCTAACACATAGTCATAAACATAAACATAATTTCATAATAACGTAAAGACATATCATAACACATAATTCACTTATTATAATGGCCATTATTACTTGGGGTCCCATAGACTAAACAAGCTTATGCCCATGAGATTAGTGGGGTCCTACCAGCTAAATAGGCTTATGCCCACAATCTTTTTGGGGTCTTGTTAGTCAAATAGGGCATATGCCCAAGCCTACAACATACACATGCACAACATATTCATAACATACCCATATCATATCATAACACAAAAGATAACATAAACATAAACATATATATTCTAGCCTATTTTCCTTACCAAAGTTACCGAGATTATGGACTGAGTTGGGACTGTTGGAACACTCCTAAAACCATAAGAAAGAGTAAGTCTAAAGAAAGGAGATGAAATGAAAGAGATGGAAAGACTAAACCATAGAAAGCATACTTACCGACTTATATGCTTAAAAGCTTGGATTCCCTAACCAAAATAAGAATAAGGTTAGGGGACTGAGTAGAAGGTTTTGAGAAAGGAAATAACATAAAATACAGAAAGGAACTAGAGTTTTGGGTTTACCTCAAAGATTGCAAGATCAATCTATCATCCACCGAAATACTATAGCACTCACTTCCCAAAGTGTTTGATAAGCTTATGATGTTTAAGCTTATAGTTTTTCCCCAAACCAAGTGTTTACACTCTCACACTCACTTAACACTAGCAGCCTCTGAACTTAGAGCAAATGGTGAATAATGGCTGGGTACTAGGTCCTATTTATAGAGTTTGGGAATGAAAATATCTTGATTTTACCTGAATAAAAATAATGGCTTTTTAGGTGAAAATCATTTGAATAATCGTTCAGCAGAGGCTGAAGACTCGTTCAAAAGATGCTGGACTCTTGAAGGGGTTTGAATGGCTGAAAGGAAATGAATTCAAAAGAGTTTGAATCCATGCTGAAGGAGGCGATATATCGCCCCCTGTAGGCGATATATCGCCTGGGCCAGTATGCCCGAGGCGACCGTGCATCGTCTCGTGTTTTCCGTATCTACGTGCTGCGATATATCGCCCCCTATAGCTGCGATATATCGGCACACGCTGAATATTTAAACACAAAATTACACATTTTTAGCTAAGTTTGAATGGAGTAAACAGCCTTGACTAAGCCCTCAACGTACTCAAAGCTGCTGACTGACCCTATAACATTCAAACTTTACTCCTTATTATATTTAATCCTAAAAAATCTTTAATCCTTAATCACCATTCATAACATGTGCTTAAAATCCTATTGGTTGATATCTAAACCTTATAGTATAAAATATATAATCCTTAATATCAGTCACATTAATCAAACCTTAGGTTAACTTAATATTCTTAAACTATAGATTAAACTTAGAAAATCTATAAGTACTACTATGAGTGTCCAAATAATTCCCGGTCTGAACCAAAAATCCATAGTAACAAAGATAATGCTATAAATACTATCATACTACTATCTATCTTAGCTAAGTAAAGTTCTTGGACTCTACAATTCTTCCCTACTAAAAAGAATTTCGTCCTTGAAATTTACTTATCACATAACTCCGGATACCAGCCTTGCATGTCCTCCTCTAACTCCCACGTTGCCTCGCGTTCAGAACTATTGCTCCATAGGACTTTGACTATAGGAAGGCTCTTAGACCGTAACTACTTCATCCTTCTATCTAGGATGCTAACCGGTCGTTCCTCGTAACTTAAGTCTTTCTGGAGTGCTATTGTATCGTACTTGAGGACGTGAGATGGGTCTGACACATATTTGCGTAACATTGAGATGTGGAAGACGTTGTGACTATCAGCTAGTGCTGGCGGTAGGGCTAGTCTATACGCAACTGTTCCCACTTTGTCCAATATCTAAAAGGACCTATGAATCGGGGACTAAGCTTGCCTTTCTTTCCGAACCGCTTGACACTTTTCATAGGAGATATCTTCATGAAGACTTGATCTCCAACTTGGAATTCCACATCGCGTCGCTTGGTATCCGCATATCTTTTCTGACGGCTTTGAGTAGCCAGCATACGCTGTCTAATAAGCATTTCTGCTTCTTGAGCTTGTCTAACAGCTTCGGGCCTTAGAAGCTGCCTTTCTCCTACCTCGTCCTAGTGCAACGGTGATCGGTACCTTCGTCCATATAGCAACTCATAAGGTGCTATTCCGATCGTTGACTGGTAGCTGTTGTTGTACGAGAACTCGATCAATGGTAAGTACTTGTTCCACGATCCTCCGAAATCAAGTATACACGCGCGTAGCATATCCTCTAAGATCTGAATCGTACGCTCAGACTGCCCATCTGTCTGAGGATGGAAAGCTGTACTAAGGCTTAACTTAGTACCCATAGCTTGCTGTGAGCTTCTCCAAAATCTTGACGTAAATACTGATCCTCTATCTGACACTAACGTCTTGGGGATTCCATGCAATCGTACAATCTCTTGGATGTAGATGTCTGCATATTGGTCTGCCGTGCATGAAGTTTTAACAGGCAGGAAATGAGCCTACTTGGTTAGTCTATCTATTACTATCCAAGCGGAATCATGCTGCTTATTCGTCTTTGGCAGATCCGTCACGAAGTTCATGGTTATGTCGTCCCACTTCCATTCTGGTACGCTAAGCGGTTGCAATAAACCTGCAGGCCATTGATGCTCCGCTTTCACTTAGATACATGCTCTGCTATGTCCTTTTTCATCCCTGGCCACCAATAGAGTGTCTTGATCATCTTGGTAGACCCTAGATGAACTGAGTATGGGGTGCTGTGCGCTTCTTCTAGGATCATCTTCTTAATGCTTCGATCACTTGGCACGCATACCCGATCCTTATATCTCAATAATCCTTGGCTAGATATTGAGAAATCTGTATTCTTGCCTTCTCTGGCTGCTTCCATATGTGCTGCTAGCGTGTCATCATGTCTCTGACCAATCCGTATGCCCTCTAGCAGATTCGATTGGATAGACAAGTTAGCCAGCTTGTCTATAATCACATCTATTTCGGCACTGATAAGCTCCTGCTGTAGAGGCTTTTCAATTCCGGATAAGGCTGCTAAGTTCCCATAGCTTTTCCTTACTAAGTGCATTGGCAACTACGTTCGCCTTCCCTGGGTGGTATAGGATTTCGTAGTTGTAATCCTTGACTAATTCTATCCACCTGCGCTGCCTTATGTTGAGCTCCTTCTGTGTAAAGAAGTATTTTAAACTCTTGTGGTCCGTATAAATCTCGCACCGTTCTCCGTAAAGATAATGGTGCCAGATTTGCATCGACCACCGCTGCCAACTCCATATCGTGAGTTGGGTAGCGTTGTTCATACTCCTTCAACTGACGTGAGGCGTAGGCTATCACTTTGTCGTTTTTGCATCAACACGCTTCCCAATCCTAGCTTTGATGCATCGCATTAGACAACGAACTTATCGTCGGGTGTCGGTACACTAAGTACTGGTGTTGAGCAAGGCTTATCTTTAAGCAACTGGAAGCTTTCTTCACACTTATCGTTCCAGTTAAACTTTTGTTGCTTTCGGGTCAGGTTGGTGTGTGGAGTGGCTATCTTAGAAAAAGCCCTCTACAACTTTCTATAGTAACCTGCTAGCCCTAAGAAGCTTCTTACTTCTGACGCGTTCTTTGGTCTAGGCCAATCCTTCATGGCCTCTACCTTCGATGGATCTACTGCAACTCCGTCTTTTGATATGATGTGCCCGAGGAACGCCACTTGCGAAAGCCAAAATTCGCATTTCTTTGAACTTGGCGTAAAGTTTATGCTCGTTCGATCGCGTCAAAATCATCCTCAATGTTCCTCGTGCTCTACTTCATCCTTGGAGTATACTAAGATATTGTTGATGAACACAACGACGAATTTATCCAAATAGTCTTTGAAGACCCTATTCATTAAGTCCATAAATGCGGCTGGTGCGTTAGTAAGACCCAAAGACATAACCAAGAACTCGTAACGTCCATAACGAGTCCTAAAGGTTGTCTTAGGAATATCTTCTCCCTTTACCTTGAGCTGATGATACCCGGACCGTAAATTGAATACAGTCGCGCCTCGGAGTTGATCAAACAAATCATCAATCCGAAGTAGCGGGTATTTGTTCACTTTATTCAGCTCATGGTAGTCTATGCACATGCGCATACTTCCGTCCTTCTTCTTCACGAATAGTACCGGAGCTCCCCATGGTGAATGGCTTGGCCTAATGAAACCCAAGTCTAGGAGTTCTTATAGCTGTGTCATTAACTCCTTGAGTTCCGTAGGTGCCATCTGGTATGGTGCCTTAGAGATAGGCTCGGTGCCGGGTACTAATTCTATCGTGAAGTCTATTTCTCGATTTGGCGGCAATCCTGGCAAGTCATCGGGGAAAACTTCTGGAAATTCTTGTATAACCCGAACATCTCCAACTTTGAGTGATGTCTCCTTCTCCACATTCGTGATGCTGGCTAAGAATGCTTGGCATCCTTTCTCCATCATTCTCTGAGCTTTGAGAGATGACACTAACGGTGTGCGTAGTCCTGAAGCTTGTCCCATGAAGCATCGTCTCTGGCCGTCAGGAGTCTCGAACATCACCTTCTTGCGTTTGCTGTCGATCGTTGCGCCATGCCGTGCTAGCCAATCCATGCTTAGTATTACGTCGAAGTCCTTGATTACTAGCTCTATCAGGTCTCCTTCTAGTCCTATGTCCTCAATCTTGATCGGTAAGCCTCGTACTATTCGTGATGATAGAACTACTCTGCCCGAAGGCAACTCGGTTACAAACCTAGTTCTAAATCTTTCACTAGGTTTGTCTAGTTTTTCTATCATTCCTAACGAGATATACGAGTATACTGCTACCAATCTAGCGATACATATACTATTGAGGATAGGATCTGACCTATAAATGCTTGTTACTAGCATGGGTTCCTCCTTGGGTCAATGCAAAGACTTTGGTCTGGAACCATCGTTTAATCTCTCTTAGCATTCCTCTGAATCCTTTTTGTTGTAGTTCCCAGGTCTGCTAGCTTAACCCCTAATTCCATCTTTGGTCTAAGTCCTCTGACAAACTTGGTCAACCTCGTAAAGTCGGTTGGGACCAACTCTGGTGCAAACTTGACTAATCTATTGAACTAACGAGCATATTCTTCTATCATTAGTGATGACTGCCGAGGTGTAATACTTCTTGTGGAACGGCTCCACAAATCTTGTCCATATTATGGTGGTGACATCGTTAGTCAGGTGAACTAAGTCCCACCATATTTTGACATCCTTCCTGAGTAATGACAAGACGTAGGATATGCGGTCCGTATTACTGAGGTTCATGCGCGTAAGAATTGGCTTCACATTCCTTAGCCACTCTTCTGCCTCAAAGGGGTCTATAGTCCCTTCGAAGTTTGGAGCGTGCTGCTTGCGGAACCTTTCATACACTGACTCCATATTCGGTACTGGATGTGGCGCGTAGTTCGTCACTGGCCATCCCCCATATGGACCAACTTGTTGGGGTGCTAGGGCCATTTGTTGTAGCTGCGACTGCGGTTGCGGCGGAGGCTGAGGCTGAGTCTGCGCCTGTTGACGTTGTTGCTGCAAGAGTTCCTCGACTTGTTGTTGCCGTCTAGCGATTTCCGCGGTGTTGTCAGATGGCGGTGTCGGCGTGTTGCGGCTAGTAGTAGCACGTACTTCTCTTCTGCGAACTGGAGGGCATCATTGGTCGTTGGAACAACGTTGGAGGCGTTTCCGTTGGTGCGTGCAGATCTTCGGAGCGACATCTTCACCAAAAGTTCTAACAGTCGAGAACTTGTTAGAACTTACCTTAATAGGCTCTAAGGCAAAAACTTATTCTAAAACAAACATATCTCGGACCTATTTATTATGACTTCTTATGAAAAATTATATAGGTCTTTATTTATTATTAGAGTGGGTTTCTATACTTAGAAAAACAAGTCATCTTTATTTTCTAAGTGTGTTTCTAATCATCCTATATGACTTAATTCTCAGGCTCGAAACTTATCTTTGTTCCAAAGTTAACCATATTGAGGGAGGGCTGGGATCAGTAAAATCGTTCCCACTACTAAGGCCCCCTAACTCTCAATAAGGAAACTTGGTTCATTGATTTGTATCCACCCTCACTGAACTTGGTCATTATTCATTTTATTTATTACTTATTATGATTGCGAAAATAAAATCAAACTCATACATGATAAAATAACATGAAATTAATTTGGAAAAAAAATAATTTTCACTTATTACAATCATAAAATAAAGAAATAAACAAAACAAACAATGAAAAACTAGCTATTCTTAAAAATCGGGATCTTCTACATCCGATCCTTCATCTAGCATATCATTATCTATCTCCTTATAATCATCATTGTCTTGAGCCTCAAAATTTCCTCGGGGAAGATTCAAGAAGATCCTATGTTGTTGCTCATTAGTGAATTGAAACTCTAAATCATAGGTGAACTTAAGTATGAGAGAATAATATCTTAGGGCTGCTTGTAAGTCATCATCATTATTTATATTCTCCCATATTTCTTCTAAAGTTAAAATTGCTGAAGGAAAATCTTTTAAAAGCCTAATTACTAGGACATATTGTTCTGCAGCTCTCATCATGATTCGCTTAGACTCTTGAAGATGACCTATCTCTTTGTGGAACAAGATCAATCTTTGAGTGATCCTTTCTAGTGCTCCTACGGTGTTTCTTGGCTCCCTTATTCTTTTTAAAGCCTTAATGGCTCGGATATCCTCATTGCTTAAAGCTCCGTTCATTCTTAACTGAAAACATAAACACTAAAGTTGTTAGCTATACACATAGACAAAGTAACTTGTAACTTGTAACTTAAACACTTACTTGGCGGTCCGATTCGGAGCTTTGAGCATGTGTATCGAGGAGAACTTCATGCGAAGGAACCGTTTGCTCTGATACCAACTGTAATGACCCACTAATCTAGACTACTTGGACCATTAACGAATCTATACATAAAACTTACATTTTTGCGGAAATACCATAATTTTATTGAAAACTTATGGAAACAAAGGTTACTTTCATAAAATAAGTAGGATATGGGTACCCATTGTCTTTAAAACAAAAAAAATACTTAAAGTAAAAAGGGTTACATAGAAAATGCGGAAAAATACATTTAAAAACCATAAAAACATAAATAAGACTACGTCCTCGAATCGAATAACGCTCGGCCCCTTGACTCCATTCACCATCGATACACATCCTCTAAGCGTCACGAATCTTTCCGCCTCTAAAGCTTATTTCCTGCACATAAACAGAAAGGAATGAGCCTAATGCCCAGCAAGGAAAAATCTAACACATAGTCATAAACATAAACATAATTTCATAATAACGTAAAGACATATCATAACACATAATTCACTTATTATAATGGCCATTATTACTTGGGGTCCCATAGACTAAACAAGCTTATGCCCATGAGATTAGTGGGGTCCTACCAGCTAAATAGGCTTATGCCCACAATCTTTTTGGGGTCTTGTTAGTCAAATAGGGCATATGCCCAAGCCTACAACATACACATGCACAACATATTCATAACATACCCATATCATATCATAACACAAAAGATAACATAAACATAAACATATATATTCTAGCCTATTTTCCTTACCAAAGTTACCGAGATTATGGACTGAGTTGGGACTGTTGGAACACTCCTAAAACCATAAGAAAGAGTAAGTCTAAAGAAAGGAGATGAAATGAAAGAGATGGAAAGACTAAACCATAGAAAGCATACTTACCGACTTATATGCTTAAAAGCTTGGATTCCCTAACCAAAATAAGAATAAGGTTAGGGGACTGAGTAGAAGGTTTTGAGAAAGGAAATAACATAAAATACAGAAAGGAACTAGAGTTTTGGGTTTACCTCAAAGATTGCAAGATCAATCTATCATCCACCGAAATACTATAGCACTCACTTCCCAAAGTGTTTGATAAGCTTATGATGTTTAAGCTTATAGTTTTTCCCCAAACCAAGTGTTTACACTCTCACACTCACTTAACACTAGCAGCCTCTGAACTTAGAGCAAATGGTGAATAATGGCTGGGTACTAGGTCCTATTTATAGAGTTTGGGAATGAAAATATCTTGATTTTACCTGAATAAAAATAATGGCTTTTTAGGTGAAAATCATTTGAATAATCGTTCAGCAGAGGCTGAAGACTCGTTCAAAAGATGCTGGACTCTTGAAGGGGTTTGAATGGCTGAAAGGAAATGAATTCAAAAGAGTTTGAATCCATGCTGAAGGAGGCGATATATCGCCCCCTGTAGGCGATATATCGCCTGGGCCAGTATGCCCGAGGCGACCGTGCATCGTCTCGTGTTTTCCGTATCTACGTGCTGCGATATATCGCCCCCTATAGCTGCGATATATCGGCACACGCTGAATATTTAAACACAAAATTACACATTTTTAGCTAAGTTTGAATGGAGTAAACAGCCTTGACTAAGCCCTCAACGTACTCAAAGCTGCTGACTGACCCTATAACATTCAAACTTTACTCCTTATTATATTTAATCCTAAAAAATCTTTAATCCTTAATCACCATTCATAACATGTGCTTAAAATCCTATTGGTTGATATCTAAACCTTATAGTATAAAATATATAATCCTTAATATCAGTCACATTAATCAAACCTTAGGTTAACTTAATATTCTTAAACTATAGATTAAACTTAGAAAATCTATAAGTACTACTATGAGTGTCCAAATAATTCCCGGTCTGAACCAAAAATCCATAGTAACAAAGATAATGCTATAAATACTATCATACTACTATCTATCTTAGCTAAGTAAAGTTCTTGGACTCTACAATTCTTCCCTACTAAAAAGAATTTCGTCCTTGAAATTTACTTATCACATAACTCCGGATACCAGCCTTGCATGTCCTCCTCTAACTCCCACGTTGCCTCGCGTTCAGAACTATTGCTCCATAGGACTTTGACTATAGGAAGGCTCTTAGACCGTAACTACTTCATCCTTCTATCTAGGATGCTAACCGGTCGTTCCTCGTAACTTAAGTCTTTCTGGAGTGCTATTGTATCGTACTTGAGGACGTGAGATGGGTCTGACACATATTTGCGTAACATTGAGATGTGGAAGACGTTGTGACTATCAGCTAGTGCTGGCGGTAGGGCTAGTCTATACGCAACTGTTCCCACTTTGTCCAATATCTAAAAGGACCTATGAATCGGGGACTAAGCTTGCCTTTCTTTCCGAACCGCTTGACACTTTTCATAGGAGATATCTTCATGAAGACTTGATCTCCAACTTGGAATTCCACATCGCGTCGCTTGGTATCCGCATATCTTTTCTGACGGCTTTGAGTAGCCAGCATACGCTGTCTAATAAGCATTTCTGCTTCTTGAGCTTGTCTAACAGCTTCGGGCCTTAGAAGCTGCCTTTCTCCTACCTCGTCCTAGTGCAACGGTGATCGGTACCTTCGTCCATATAGCAACTCATAAGGTGCTATTCCGATCGTTGACTGGTAGCTGTTGTTGTACGAGAACTCGATCAATGGTAAGTACTTGTTCCACGATCCTCCGAAATCAAGTATACACGCGCGTAGCATATCCTCTAAGATCTGAATCGTACGCTCAGACTGCCCATCTGTCTGAGGATGGAAAGCTGTACTAAGGCTTAACTTAGTACCCATAGCTTGCTGTGAGCTTCTCCAAAATCTTGACGTAAATACTGATCCTCTATCTGACACTAACGTCTTGGGGATTCCATGCAATCGTACAATCTCTTGGATGTAGATGTCTGCATATTGGTCTGCCGTGCATGAAGTTTTAACAGGCAGGAAATGAGCCTACTTGGTTAGTCTATCTATTACTATCCAAGCGGAATCATGCTGCTTATTCGTCTTTGGCAGATCCGTCACGAAGTTCATGGTTATGTCGTCCCACTTCCATTCTGGTACGCTAAGCGGTTGCAATAAACCTGCAGGCCATTGATGCTCCGCTTTCACTTAGATACATGCTCTGCTATGTCCTTTTTCATCCCTGGCCACCAATAGAGTGTCTTGATCATCTTGGTAGACCCTAGATGAACTGAGTATGGGGTGCTGTGCGCTTCTTCTAGGATCATCTTCTTAATGCTTCGATCACTTGGCACGCATACCCGATCCTTATATCTCAATAATCCTTGGCTAGATATTGAGAAATCTGTATTCTTGCCTTCTCTGGCTGCTTCCATATGTGCTGCTAGCGTGTCATCATGTCTCTGACCAATCCGTATGCCCTCTAGCAGATTCGATTGGATAGACAAGTTAGCCAGCTTGTCTATAATCACATCTATTTCGGCACTGATAAGCTCCTGCTGTAGAGGCTTTTCAATTCCGGATAAGGCTGCTAAGTTCCCATAGCTTTTCCTTACTAAGTGCATTGGCAACTACGTTCGCCTTCCCTGGGTGGTATAGGATTTCGTAGTTGTAATCCTTGACTAATTCTATCCACCTGCGCTGCCTTATGTTGAGCTCCTTCTGTGTAAAGAAGTATTTTAAACTCTTGTGGTCCGTATAAATCTCGCACCGTTCTCCGTAAAGATAATGGTGCCAGATTTGCATCGACCACCGCTGCCAACTCCATATCGTGAGTTGGGTAGCGTTGTTCATACTCCTTCAACTGACGTGAGGCGTAGGCTATCACTTTGTCGTTTTTGCATCAACACGCTTCCCAATCCTAGCTTTGATGCATCGCATTAGACAACGAACTTATCGTCGGGTGTCGGTACACTAAGTACTGGTGTTGAGCAAGGCTTATCTTTAAGCAACTGGAAGCTTTCTTCACACTTATCGTTCCAGTTAAACTTTTGTTGCTTTCGGGTCAGGTTGGTGTGTGGAGTGGCTATCTTAGAAAAAGCCCTCTACAACTTTCTATAGTAACCTGCTAGCCCTAAGAAGCTTCTTACTTCTGACGCGTTCTTTGGTCTAGGCCAATCCTTCATGGCCTCTACCTTCGATGGATCTACTGCAACTCCGTCTTTTGATATGATGTGCCCGAGGAACGCCACTTGCGAAAGCCAAAATTCGCATTTCTTTGAACTTGGCGTAAAGTTTATGCTCGTTCGATCGCGTCAAAATCATCCTCAATGTTCCTCGTGCTCTACTTCATCCTTGGAGTATACTAAGATATTGTTGATGAACACAACGACGAATTTATCCAAATAGTCTTTGAAGACCCTATTCATTAAGTCCATAAATGCGGCTGGTGCGTTAGTAAGACCCAAAGACATAACCAAGAACTCGTAACGTCCATAACGAGTCCTAAAGGTTGTCTTAGGAATATCTTCTCCCTTTACCTTGAGCTGATGATACCCGGACCGTAAATTGAATACAGTCGCGCCTCGGAGTTGATCAAACAAATCATCAATCCGAAGTAGCGGGTATTTGTTCACTTTATTCAGCTCATGGTAGTCTATGCACATGCGCATACTTCCGTCCTTCTTCTTCACGAATAGTACCGGAGCTCCCCATGGTGAATGGCTTGGCCTAATGAAACCCAAGTCTAGGAGTTCTTATAGCTGTGTCATTAACTCCTTGAGTTCCGTAGGTGCCATCTGGTATGGTGCCTTAGAGATAGGCTCGGTGCCGGGTACTAATTCTATCGTGAAGTCTATTTCTCGATTTGGCGGCAATCCTGGCAAGTCATCGGGGAAAACTTCTGGAAATTCTTGTATAACCCGAACATCTCCAACTTTGAGTGATGTCTCCTTCTCCACATTCGTGATGCTGGCTAAGAATGCTTGGCATCCTTTCTCCATCATTCTCTGAGCTTTGAGAGATGACACTAACGGTGTGCGTAGTCCTGAAGCTTGTCCCATGAAGCATCGTCTCTGGCCGTCAGGAGTCTCGAACATCACCTTCTTGCGTTTGCTGTCGATCGTTGCGCCATGCCGTGCTAGCCAATCCATGCTTAGTATTACGTCGAAGTCCTTGATTACTAGCTCTATCAGGTCTCCTTCTAGTCCTATGTCCTCAATCTTGATCGGTAAGCCTCGTACTATTCGTGATGATAGAACTACTCTGCCCGAAGGCAACTCGGTTACAAACCTAGTTCTAAATCTTTCACTAGGTTTGTCTAGTTTTTCTATCATTCCTAACGAGATATACGAGTATACTGCTACCAATCTAGCGATACATATACTATTGAGGATAGGATCTGACCTATAAATGCTTGTTACTAGCATGGGTTCCTCCTTGGGTCAATGCAAAGACTTTGGTCTGGAACCATCGTTTAATCTCTCTTAGCATTCCTCTGAATCCTTTTTGTTGTAGTTCCCAGGTCTGCTAGCTTAACCCCTAATTCCATCTTTGGTCTAAGTCCTCTGACAAACTTGGTCAACCTCGTAAAGTCGGTTGGGACCAACTCTGGTGCAAACTTGACTAATCTATTGAACTAACGAGCATATTCTTCTATCATTAGTGATGACTGCCGAGGTGTAATACTTCTTGTGGAACGGCTCCACAAATCTTGTCCATATTATGGTGGTGACATCGTTAGTCAGGTGAACTAAGTCCCACCATATTTTGACATCCTTCCTGAGTAATGACAAGACGTAGGATATGCGGTCCGTATTACTGAGGTTCATGCGCGTAAGAATTGGCTTCACATTCCTTAGCCACTCTTCTGCCTCAAAGGGGTCTATAGTCCCTTCGAAGTTTGGAGCGTGCTGCTTGCGGAACCTTTCATACACTGACTCCATATTCGGTACTGGATGTGGCGCGTAGTTCGTCACTGGCCATCCCCCATATGGACCAACTTGTTGGGGTGCTAGGGCCATTTGTTGTAGCTGCGACTGCGGTTGCGGCGGAGGCTGAGGCTGAGTCTGCGCCTGTTGACGTTGTTGCTGCAAGAGTTCCTCGACTTGTTGTTGCCGTCTAGCGATTTCCGCGGTGTTGTCAGATGGCGGTGTCGGCGTGTTGCGGCTAGTAGTAGCACGTACTTCTCTTCTGCGAACTGGAGGGCATCATTGGTCGTTGGAACAACGTTGGAGGCGTTTCCGTTGGTGCGTGCAGATCTTCGGAGCGACATCTTCACCAAAAGTTCTAACAGTCGAGAACTTGTTAGAACTTACCTTAATAGGCTCTAAGGCAAAAACTTATTCTAAAACAAACATATCTCGGACCTATTTATTATGACTTCTTATGAAAAATTATATAGGTCTTTATTTATTATTAGAGTGGGTTTCTATACTTAGAAAAACAAGTCATCTTTATTTTCTAAGTGTGTTTCTAATCATCCTATATGACTTAATTCTCAGGCTCGAAACTTATCTTTGTTCCAAAGTTAACCATATTGAGGGAGGGCTGGGATCAGTAAAATCGTTCCCACTACTAAGGCCCCCTAACTCTCAATAAGGAAACTTGGTTCATTGATTTGTATCCACCCTCACTGAACTTGGTCATTATTCATTTTATTTATTACTTATTATGATTGCGAAAATAAAATCAAACTCATACATGATAAAATAACATGAAATTAATTTGGAAAAAAAATAATTTTCACTTATTACAATCATAAAATAAAGAAATAAACAAAACAAACAATGAAAAACTAGCTATTCTTAAAAATCGGGATCTTCTACATCCGATCCTTCATCTAGCATATCATTATCTATCTCCTTATAATCATCATTGTCTTGAGCCTCAAAATTTCCTCGGGGAAGATTCAAGAAGATCCTATGTTGTTGCTCATTAGTGAATTGAAACTCTAAATCATAGGTGAACTTAAGTATGAGAGAATAATATCTTAGGGCTGCTTGTAAGTCATCATCATTATTTATATTCTCCCATATTTCTTCTAAAGTTAAAATTGCTGAAGGAAAATCTTTTAAAAGCCTAATTACTAGGACATATTGTTCTGCAGCTCTCATCATGATTCGCTTAGACTCTTGAAGATGACCTATCTCTTTGTGGAACAAGATCAATCTTTGAGTGATCCTTTCTAGTGCTCCTACGGTGTTTCTTGGCTCCCTTATTCTTTTTAAAGCCTTAATGGCTCGGATATCCTCATTGCTTAAAGCTCCGTTCATTCTTAACTGAAAACATAAACACTAAAGTTGTTAGCTATACACATAGACAAAGTAACTTGTAACTTGTAACTTAAACACTTACTTGGCGGTCCGATTCGGAGCTTTGAGCATGTGTATCGAGGAGAACTTCATGCGAAGGAACCGTTTGCTCTGATACCAACTGTAACGACCCACTAATCTAGACTACTTGGACCATTAACGAATCTATACATAAAACTTACATTTTTGCGGAAATACCATAATTTTATTGAAAACTTATGGAAACAAAGGTTACTTTCATAAAATAAGTAGGATATGGGTACCCATTGTCTTTAAAACAAAAAAAATACTTAAAGTAAAAAGGGTTACATAGAAAATGCGGAAAAATACATTTAAAAACCATAAAAACATAAATAAGACTACGTCCTCGAATCGAATAACGCTCGGCCCCTTGACTCCATTCACCATCGATACACATCCTCTAAGCGTCACGAATCTTTCCGCCTCTAAAGCTTATTTCCTGCACATAAACAGAAAGGAATGAGCCTAATGCCCAGCAAGGAAAAATCTAACACATAGTCATAAACATAAACATAATTTCATAATAACGTAAAGACATATCATAACACATAATTCACTTATTATAATGGCCATTATTACTTGGGGTCCCATAGACTAAACAAGCTTATGCCCATGAGATTAGTGGGGTCCTACCAGCTAAATAGGCTTATGCCCACAATCTTTTTGGGGTCTTGTTAGTCAAATAGGGCATATGCCCAAGCCTACAACATACACATGCACAACATATTCATAACATACCCATATCATATCATAACACAAAAGATAACATAAACATAAACATATATATTCTAGCCTATTTTCCTTACCAAAGTTACCGAGATTATGGACTGAGTTGGGACTGTTGGAACACTCCTAAAACCATAAGAAAGAGTAAGTCTAAAGAAAGGAGATGAAATGAAAGAGATGGAAAGACTAAACCATAGAAAGCATACTTACCGACTTATATGCTTAAAAGCTTGGATTCCCTAACCAAAATAAGAATAAGGTTAGGGGACTGAGTAGAAGGTTTTGAGAAAGGAAATAACATAAAATACAGAAAGGAACTAGAGTTTTGGGTTTACCTCAAAGATTGCAAGATCAATCTATCATCCACCGAAATACTATAGCACTCACTTCCCAAAGTGTTTGATAAGCTTATGATGTTTAAGCTTATAGTTTTTCCCCAAACCAAGTGTTTACACTCTCACACTCACTTAACACTAGCAGCCTCTGAACTTAGAGCAAATGGTGAATAATGGCTGGGTACTAGGTCCTATTTATAGAGTTTGGGAATGAAAATATCTTGATTTTACCTGAATAAAAATAATGGCTTTTTAGGTGAAAATCATTTGAATAATCGTTCAGCAGAGGCTGAAGACTCGTTCAAAAGATGCTGGACTCTTGAAGGGGTTTGAATGGCTGAAAGGAAATGAATTCAAAAGAGTTTGAATCCATGCTGAAGGAGGCGATATATCGCCCCCTGTAGGCGATATATCGCCTGGGCCAGTATGCCCGAGGCGACCGTGCATCGTCTCGTGTTTTCCGTATCTACGTGCTGCGATATATCGCCCCCTATAGCTGCGATATATCGGCACACGCTGAATATTTAAACACAAAATTACACATTTTTAGCTAAGTTTGAATGGAGTAAACAGCCTTGACTAAGCCCTCAACGTACTCAAAGCTGCTGACTGACCCTATAACATTCAAACTTTACTCCTTATTATATTTAATCCTAAAAAATCTTTAATCCTTAATCACCATTCATAACATGTGCTTAAAATCCTATTGGTTGATATCTAAACCTTATAGTATAAAATATATAATCCTTAATATCAGTCACATTAATCAAACCTTAGGTTAACTTAATATTCTTAAACTATAGATTAAACTTAGAAAATCTATAAGTACTACTATGAGTGTCCAAATAATTCCCGGTCTGAACCAAAAATCCATAGTAACAAAGATAATGCTATAAATACTATCATACTACTATCTATCTTAGCTAAGTAAAGTTCTTGGACTCTACAATTCTTCCCTACTAAAAAGAATTTCGTCCTTGAAATTTACTTATCACATAACTCCGGATACCAGCCTTGCATGTCCTCCTCTAACTCCCACGTTGCCTCGCGTTCAGAACTATTGCTCCATAGGACTTTGACTATAGGAAGGCTCTTAGACCGTAACTACTTCATCCTTCTATCTAGGATGCTAACCGGTCGTTCCTCGTAACTTAAGTCTTTCTGGAGTGCTATTGTATCGTACTTGAGGACGTGAGATGGGTCTGACACATATTTGCGTAACATTGAGATGTGGAAGACGTTGTGACTATCAGCTAGTGCTGGCGGTAGGGCTAGTCTATACGCAACTGTTCCCACTTTGTCCAATATCTAAAAGGACCTATGAATCGGGGACTAAGCTTGCCTTTCTTTCCGAACCGCTTGACACTTTTCATAGGAGATATCTTCATGAAGACTTGATCTCCAACTTGGAATTCCACATCGCGTCGCTTGGTATCCGCATATCTTTTCTGACGGCTTTGAGTAGCCAGCATACGCTGTCTAATAAGCATTTCTGCTTCTTGAGCTTGTCTAACAGCTTCGGGCCTTAGAAGCTGCCTTTCTCCTACCTCGTCCTAGTGCAACGGTGATCGGTACCTTCGTCCATATAGCAACTCATAAGGTGCTATTCCGATCGTTGACTGGTAGCTGTTGTTGTACGAGAACTCGATCAATGGTAAGTACTTGTTCCACGATCCTCCGAAATCAAGTATACACGCGCGTAGCATATCCTCTAAGATCTGAATCGTACGCTCAGACTGCCCATCTGTCTGAGGATGGAAAGCTGTACTAAGGCTTAACTTAGTACCCATAGCTTGCTGTGAGCTTCTCCAAAATCTTGACGTAAATACTGATCCTCTATCTGACACTAACGTCTTGGGGATTCCATGCAATCGTACAATCTCTTGGATGTAGATGTCTGCATATTGGTCTGCCGTGCATGAAGTTTTAACAGGCAGGAAATGAGCCTACTTGGTTAGTCTATCTATTACTATCCAAGCGGAATCATGCTGCTTATTCGTCTTTGGCAGATCCGTCACGAAGTTCATGGTTATGTCGTCCCACTTCCATTCTGGTACGCTAAGCGGTTGCAATAAACCTGCAGGCCATTGATGCTCCGCTTTCACTTAGATACATGCTCTGCTATGTCCTTTTTCATCCCTGGCCACCAATAGAGTGTCTTGATCATCTTGGTAGACCCTAGATGAACTGAGTATGGGGTGCTGTGCGCTTCTTCTAGGATCATCTTCTTAATGCTTCGATCACTTGGCACGCATACCCGATCCTTATATCTCAATAATCCTTGGCTAGATATTGAGAAATCTGTATTCTTGCCTTCTCTGGCTGCTTCCATATGTGCTGCTAGCGTGTCATCATGTCTCTGACCAATCCGTATGTCCTCTAGCAGATTCGATTGGATAGACAAGTTAGCCAGCTTGTCTATAATCACATCTATTTCGGCACTGATAAGCTCCTGCTGTAGAGGCTTTTCAATTCCGGATAAGGCTGCTAAGTTCCCATAGCTTTTCCTTACTAAGTGCATTGGCAACTACGTTCGCCTTCCCTGGGTGGTATAGGATTTCGTAGTTGTAATCCTTGACTAATTCTATCCACCTGCGCTGCCTTATGTTGAGCTCCTTCTGTGTAAAGAAGTATTTTAAACTCTTGTGGTCCGTATAAATCTCGCACCGTTCTCCGTAAAGATAATGGTGCCAGATTTGCATCGACCACCGCTGCCAACTCCATATCGTGAGTTGGGTAGCGTTGTTCATACTCCTTCAACTGACGTGAGGCGTAGGCTATCACTTTGTCGTTTTTGCATCAACACGCTTCCCAATCCTAGCTTTGATGCATCGCATTAGACAACGAACTTATCGTCGGGTGTCGGTACACTAAGTACTGGTGTTGAGCAAGGCTTATCTTTAAGCAACTGGAAGCTTTCTTCACACTTATCGTTCCAGTTAAACTTTTGTTGCTTTCGGGTCAGGTTGGTGTGTGGAGTGGCTATCTTAGAAAAAGCCCTCTACAACTTTCTATAGTAACCTGCTAGCCCTAAGAAGCTTCTTACTTCTGACGCGTTCTTTGGTCTAGGCCAATCCTTCATGGCCTCTACCTTCGATGGATCTACTGCAACTCCGTCTTTTGATATGATGTGCCCGAGGAACGCCACTTGCGAAAGCCAAAATTCGCATTTCTTTGAACTTGGCGTAAAGTTTATGCTCGTTCGATCGCGTCAAAATCATCCTCAATGTTCCTCGTGCTCTACTTCATCCTTGGAGTATACTAAGATATTGTTGATGAACACAACGACGAATTTATCCAAATAGTCTTTGAAGACCCTATTCATTAAGTCCATAAATGCGGCTGGTGCGTTAGTAAGACCCAAAGACATAACCAAGAACTCGTAACGTCCATAACGAGTCCTAAAGGTTGTCTTAGGAATATCTTCTCCCTTTACCTTGAGCTGATGATACCCGGACCGTAAATTGAATACAGTCGCGCCTCGGAGTTGATCAAACAAATCATCAATCCGAAGTAGCGGGTATTTGTTCACTTTATTCAGCTCATGGTAGTCTATGCACATGCGCATACTTCCGTCCTTCTTCTTCACGAATAGTACCGGAGCTCCCCATGGTGAATGGCTTGGCCTAATGAAACCCAAGTCTAGGAGTTCTTATAGCTGTGTCATTAACTCCTTGAGTTCCGTAGGTGCCATCTGGTATGGTGCCTTAGAGATAGGCTCGGTGCCGGGTACTAATTCTATCGTGAAGTCTATTTCTCGATTTGGCGGCAATCCTGGCAAGTCATCGGGGAAAACTTCTGGAAATTCTTGTATAACCCGAACATCTCCAACTTTGAGTGATGTCTCCTTCTCCACATTCGTGATGCTGGCTAAGAATGCTTGGCATCCTTTCTCCATCATTCTCTGAGCTTTGAGAGATGACACTAACGGTGTGCGTAGTCCTGAAGCTTGTCCCATGAAGCATCGTCTCTGGCCGTCAGGAGTCTCGAACATCACCTTCTTGCGTTTGCTGTCGATCGTTGCGCCATGCCGTGCTAGCCAATCCATGCTTAGTATTACGTCGAAGTCCTTGATTACTAGCTCTATCAGGTCTCCTTCTAGTCCTATGTCCTCAATCTTGATCGGTAAGCCTCGTACTATTCGTGATGATAGAACTACTCTGCCCGAAGGCAACTCGGTTACAAACCTAGTTCTAAATCTTTCACTAGGTTTGTCTAGTTTTTCTATCATTCCTAACGAGATATACGAGTATACTGCTACCAATCTAGCGATACATATACTATTGAGGATAGGATCTGACCTATAAATGCTTGTTACTAGCATGGGTTCCTCCTTGGGTCAATGCAAAGACTTTGGTCTGGAACCATCGTTTAATCTCTCTTAGCATTCCTCTGAATCCTTTTTGTTGTAGTTCCCAGGTCTGCTAGCTTAACCCCTAATTCCATCTTTGGTCTAAGTCCTCTGACAAACTTGGTCAACCTCGTAAAGTCGGTTGGGACCAACTCTGGTGCAAACTTGACTAATCTATTGAACTAACGAGCATATTCTTCTATCATTAGTGATGACTGCCGAGGTGTAATACTTCTTGTGGAACGGCTCCACAAATCTTGTCCATATTATGGTGGTGACATCGTTAGTCAGGTGAACTAAGTCCCACCATATTTTGACATCCTTCCTGAGTAATGACAAGACGTAGGATATGCGGTCCGTATTACTGAGGTTCATGCGCGTAAGAATTGGCTTCACATTCCTTAGCCACTCTTCTGCCTCAAAGGGGTCTATAGTCCCTTCGAAGTTTGGAGCGTGCTGCTTGCGGAACCTTTCATACACTGACTCCATATTCGGTACTGGATGTGGCGCGTAGTTCGTCACTGGCCATCCCCCATATGGACCAACTTGTTGGGGTGCTAGGGCCATTTGTTGTAGCTGCGACTGCGGTTGCGGCGGAGGCTGAGGCTGAGTCTGCGCCTGTTGACGTTGTTGCTGCAAGAGTTCCTCGACTTGTTGTTGCCGTCTAGCGATTTCCGCGGTGTTGTCAGATGGCGGTGTCGGCGTGTTGCGGCTAGTAGTAGCACGTACTTCTCTTCTGCGAACTGGAGGGCATCATTGGTCGTTGGAACAACGTTGGAGGCGTTTCCGTTGGTGCGTGCAGATCTTCGGAGCGACATCTTCACCAAAAGTTCTAACAGTCGAGAACTTGTTAGAACTTACCTTAATAGGCTCTAAGGCAAAAACTTATTCTAAAACAAACATATCTCGGACCTATTTATTATGACTTCTTATGAAAAATTATATAGGTCTTTATTTATTATTAGAGTGGGTTTCTATACTTAGAAAAACAAGTCATCTTTATTTTCTAAGTGTGTTTCTAATCATCCTATATGACTTAATTCTCAGGCTCGAAACTTATCTTTGTTCCAAAGTTAACCATATTGAGGGAGGGCTGGGATCAGTAAAATCGTTCCCACTACTAAGGCCCCCTAACTCTCAATAAGGAAACTTGGTTCATTGATTTGTATCCACCCTCACTGAACTTGGTCATTATTCATTTTATTTATTACTTATTATGATTGCGAAAATAAAATCAAACTCATACATGATAAAATAACATGAAATTAATTTGGAAAAAAAATAATTTTCACTTATTACAATCATAAAATAAAGAAATAAACAAAACAAACAATGAAAAACTAGCTATTCTTAAAAATCGGGATCTTCTACATCCGATCCTTCATCTAGCATATCATTATCTATCTCCTTATAATCATCATTGTCTTGAGCCTCAAAATTTCCTCGGGGAAGATTCAAGAAGATCCTATGTTGTTGCTCATTAGTGAATTGAAACTCTAAATCATAGGTGAACTTAAGTATGAGAGAATAATATCTTAGGGCTGCTTGTAAGTCATCATCATTATTTATATTCTCCCATATTTCTTCTAAAGTTAAAATTGCTGAAGGAAAATCTTTTAAAAGCCTAATTACTAGGACATATTGTTCTGCAGCTCTCATCATGATTCGCTTAGACTCTTGAAGATGACCTATCTCTTTGTGGAACAAGATCAATCTTTGAGTGATCCTTTCTAGTGCTCCTACGGTGTTTCTTGGCTCCCTTATTCTTTTTAAAGCCTTAATGGCTCGGATATCCTCATTGCTTAAAGCTCCGTTCATTCTTAACTGAAAACATAAACACTAAAGTTGTTAGCTATACACATAGACAAAGTAACTTGTAACTTGTAACTTAAACACTTACTTGGCGGTCCGATTCGGAGCTTTGAGCATGTGTATCGAGGAGAACTTCATGCGAAGGAACCGTTTGCTCTGATACCAACTGTAACGACCCACTAATCTAGACTACTTGGACCATTAACGAATCTATACATAAAACTTACATTTTTGCGGAAATACCATAATTTTATTGAAAACTTATGGAAACAAAGGTTACTTTCATAAAATAAGTAGGATATGGGTACCCATTGTCTTTAAAACAAAAAAAATACTTAAAGTAAAAAGGGTTACATAGAAAATGCGGAAAAATACATTTAAAAACCATAAAAACATAAATAAGACTACGTCCTCGAATCGAATAACGCTCGGCCCCTTGACTCCATTCACCATCGATACACATCCTCTAAGCGTCACGAATCTTTCCGCCTCTAAAGCTTATTTCCTGCACATAAACAGAAAGGAATGAGCCTAATGCCCAGCAAGGAAAAATCTAACACATAGTCATAAACATAAACATAATTTCATAATAACGTAAAGACATATCATAACACATAATTCACTTATTATAATGGCCATTATTACTTGGGGTCCCATAGACTAAACAAGCTTATGCCCATGAGATTAGTGGGGTCCTACCAGCTAAATAGGCTTATGCCCACAATCTTTTTGGGGTCTTGTTAGTCAAATAGGGCATATGCCCAAGCCTACAACATACACATGCACAACATATTCATAACATACCCATATCATATCATAACACAAAAGATAACATAAACATAAACATATATATTCTAGCCTATTTTCCTTACCAAAGTTACCGAGATTATGGACTGAGTTGGGACTGTTGGAACACTCCTAAAACCATAAGAAAGAGTAAGTCTAAAGAAAGGAGATGAAATGAAAGAGATGGAAAGACTAAACCATAGAAAGCATACTTACCGACTTATATGCTTAAAAGCTTGGATTCCCTAACCAAAATAAGAATAAGGTTAGGGGACTGAGTAGAAGGTTTTGAGAAAGGAAATAACATAAAATACAGAAAGGAACTAGAGTTTTGGGTTTACCTCAAAGATTGCAAGATCAATCTATCATCCACCGAAATACTATAGCACTCACTTCCCAAAGTGTTTGATAAGCTTATGATGTTTAAGCTTATAGTTTTTCCCCAAACCAAGTGTTTACACTCTCACACTCACTTAACACTAGCAGCCTCTGAACTTAGAGCAAATGGTGAATAATGGCTGGGTACTAGGTCCTATTTATAGAGTTTGGGAATGAAAATATCTTGATTTTACCTGAATAAAAATAATGGCTTTTTAGGTGAAAATCATTTGAATAATCGTTCAGCAGAGGCTGAAGACTCGTTCAAAAGATGCTGGACTCTTGAAGGAGTTTGAATGGCTGAAAGGAAATGAATTCAAAAGAGTTTGAATCCATGCTGAAGGAGGCGATATATCGCCCCCTGTAGGCGATATATCGCCTGGGCCAGTATGCCCGAGGCGACCGTGCATCGTCTCGTGTTTTCCGTATCTACGTGCTGCGATATATCGCCCCCTATAGCTGCGATATATCGGCACACGCTGAATATTTAAACACAAAATTACACATTTTTAGCTAAGTTTGAATGGAGTAAACAGCCTTGACTAAGCCCTCAACGTACTCAAAGCTGCTGACTGACCCTATAACATTCAAACTTTACTCCTTATTATATTTAATCCTAAAAAATCTTTAATCCTTAATCACCATTCATAACATGTGCTTAAAATCCTATTGGTTGATATCTAAACCTTATAGTATAAAATATATAATCCTTAATATCAGTCACATTAATCAAACCTTAGGTTAACTTAATATTCTTAAACTATAGATTAAACTTAGAAAATCTATAAGTACTACTATGAGTGTCCAAATAATTCCCTTTCTGAACCAAAAATCCATAGTAACAAAGATAATGCTATAAATACTATCATACTACTATCTATCTTAGCTAAGTAAAGTTCTTGGACTCTACAGATCCCAAAATGTTGTTTAAGAAATATTTACAACTCAGAAGTCTTTATATAATCGTCCTAGGTGAAAAAATAGATCACTTACATAGTGTTCCTCAAAACTACCCCAGCCGTGGCGGCCAGGTAGGCCAAACATGTACGCACCGCTCCATGCCCTCCACTCATGCTTGGTCGGCCTTTCCATTGCCCTTACTCGCACCATAAAGCACCTGTGAGCCAAGGCCCAACAAGAAAACTCCACAAACATAACATATGACAATTCATTTCAGTAAATGCATAACTAAACAAACACAACAAACAATTCACAACAGTGACCTAAGCCGATCAAGGTGCGTTGCTAGGCACCAAGTTCATGGTCCTAAACGAGCGGGTGAGTATAGAACCCTAGATGGCCATGCCATGGAGGCCTACATTCAACATGGTTATTGTCATTTTTGGCCCTTGCCGATCCCGACCCTTGTCGCTCAGTCTCAACATATATATAACATAATAGTTGCAGACATATACACATAACACTAAGCATAAAACCAACACAGATAATTGGGTCATGCCCTACTATACGGGCACAGACGATTTTCTCACCTGAGTCCCGAGCTGGTAGTACAAGGCAATTCCGAGCACGATCCCTAATATTGAGCCTTAGCGTTAAAACCTAGTCACAACATAATATTGAATAACCATCACAATGTAAACCGATTAAAAGCTTTAGAATAATATACTAGCCTCCAAGACCTCGAATTCAACTAAACCACGTAGTAGGATCCTTCCTGAGCCCCTAAGTTTGAGTTTCTGAGTCTAAAAACCCTAATTGGCCAACATTTTTCATTTGAGCTGAGACCCTCCTCAGAGGCGCCGCAATTTGCTAAAGTCAGAGAGCAACCTAGGCATTTTTCTAGACACACGCCGCGACGCGCCCTGCCTAGTGCCGCGGTGCTAAGGCGATTCAACAAGCCCCCTTAGCCCTTCTGAGTTCATGCGGGCCACGACGCCCAAGAATAGTGCCGCAAAGCAATCCCGCAAAGCCAGGAACTCCAAAATTTTCCCGAGCAAAATTCACTAAAATAAGCATCATAATTACCCCTAAAACTAACCAACAATCCTATCTCAACTTAACAACAAGGCTAGAATAAAAACTCATTTAAATCCCTAAACCCTAATTTGATTCTTTAAATGCTAAGATGGATTCACTAGTGTCTAAGAATGAAGGAATGGCTACAGAGTTCTTGGATTTGAAGAAGTATGTGAAGTCTCAATTTATTGCTGTTACTGCTCTGTTGTCTGCTATGCACGAGAAGTTCAACACTATTTTTGTGGATGCATTTGATAAGGTAGTGTTGTTTATTTGTTGTTATGTTATTGTTCTGGTTATGTTACAACCCTGGTTTATGCATATATGTTTGTTGTTTAATGTTTTGGTTTTTAAATGTAGGGTGAAGAGAATGATTCTAATGATGATGGTAAAGGGAGTGACAGCGATCGTGAGAAGAGTAATGAAAATGAAGAAAATGTTAACAAGGAAGGAGAAGAGGATGCTGGGAAAGATGAAGGCGAGGACCAGAGGGGAGAAGGAAATTCTGGTGTGGATATTAAAGGAAAGCAAAATGAGATTAGTGGAGAATATGATGATGAGGTTGGCAGTGAAGACATTGAGAGTGACACGCAACATAAGGTATCTACATAGCCGACTTTCAGTCCACTCAGGGCATCAAAATGAAGATTTATTTATTGTTTTTGTTATTATGTTTGAAACTTTAGTTTTTTGTTATTTTGTTAAAATAGTTTTTTTAACATTGTTTTTTGTTTTTTTGGACTAAACATACGTTTAGTTATTGTCTTGTTCTTGCTTTAATGTATTTATGTTGCTTAATGCATATCCATTTTTTGGATAATTATCATTGTATGGTTGTAATTATTTTATATTTTCAATGGATATTTCTGTTTTGATCATTGTTATTGTCATTTTGTGTGTGCATAAAGTTATATATTCATTCTCATTGTTATTATATATTTTAAGAATGTATAGTTTTCTTTTTATTTTTTCATTATTGTTGTTTTATTAATGTTGTAGTGTTGCAATTTTGTTACTAAAATGACCAATTTCAATAAATGTGTTTTTCTATTGTTGTTTTAACAAGTGGCTGAGTTGTAGCAACTGTATCTGATGTTGTGAAACCTATGAAGGAGCGTTAACTTGATGATTCTAATGTAACTATGGATTTTGGAGATGATGCAATTGTTTTGTCTAAGGAGGACATAGTTGAAAACGATGTTGTTGTGTCTAAGGATGTTATTGATGAAAAAGATATTGTTTCGGGCACGATAGTTTGTTTATTTTTATTTTATTTTTTTAAAAATATTAATTTTATTCCATTGTTCACTTTTTATTTTTATTTTTGAACGATGCCAGTGAAAAATCTTTTGATGTGTTTTCAATGGGTTAAGTTAGCTTCAAATTGAAGAAACTGTGCTGTCTGGACTGGAGGCTGTTTCAAAAATGAAGGTTTGGGTTGTTGTTTATTTGTTGGTGTTTTATTGTTGACATGTTGTTATATATGTTTGCTATTATTGCATAAAATTTTCAATCTAGTGTTGTTTTACAGATTCCTTCCAGTTCCTCTACAGTTGTTGAAAACAAGGTCATTGGTGATTAATTAGATCAGGAGAGACTTGGTGTTGGACCAGTGCAAGAGTCTAATGCTGTTATTTTTGGTAGTATTGTTGACGTTAAGGATAGTAATATTATAGAGAAGAGAATTATGAAGCCTAGAGTAGCTTTGAAATATCCATTCCAGCAAGATTTTGTATCTTCTAGTTCTGGTTCTGGTGAAAAAGGTGAAGCATTTCAGATGGTGACTTATATAGAAGGGTTGTTTCTGCTAGATGACAACATTTAAGAGGTCCTTAATGCGAAATAAATGAGCAAAGTATGTTATTAGTATTTTTTTTATTTGATATTGTTCTTTTTATTTTTAATATGTTTTTTCTTTATTTCAGGAAAAATAATATTTATTTGAAGGGTAAGAATACATTTAAGCCTGCATTTTACTTTGGAGTACAGTGTAACGACCCAAATTCGCTAATAAGGCTTAAGGGCCTTGATTAGTGCGCCATGAGGGCATTAATGGAATAATTGTGATTTAATGAGTAATTATATGTCTAATAATGCTTATATGATAATTGATTATATTATGTGGTAATATGATATGTGATATATGTGAGAACCACATTATTATGTGGACAGGTTCGCTGAGCACGACTCAAGACGATTCTAGGGTCAGATAGCGGGGAAAAGTCACAACGGGGTTTAAGATATGATTTTGGACAAGTCGGGGGTACTTTTAGATAGAGGATGGTGATTTGGGTTATCAGGATATGAAAATAAATATATGGAGATATATTTGAGGTTAGAATGTTTAGGCGGGAATAATGGGGGATTTTACCATTTTGGCCTCGGGGATGGTTCCAGCACCCCGAGCCTCGGGATTAACTTAATGGATAAGTTAGACATAGAGAAGCTTTTAGAAGAAAAACAAACCGACTAAACACTTAGGCTCAGCTCTCTTTCACGCTCAAGGGAAAACAAAGGGAAAAGAAAGCACGAAGAACTTAAGGGGGAAACAAGCTGGAATTCTGAGATTTGTGGTGTGGATTTGGGGGTCTAGCTCAGGGATTTATCAAGCACTAAAACAGGGTTAAGGTAAGCTTTTAATTTTCTTCTCTGTGGTTAGAATTCTGGATTTTGGTGAAGTGTTGAAACAAGTATAGTTTTGGTGTTTTAAGGCAGAATTAAAGAAGGGAACTTGGGAGCTTAGCTTGGCCATAGCTTGGTGAAGTGATTCAACAGCAAAGGTAAGTCTCAACTTCAGGTTTAGAGGTTTTTAATTGAGTTTGAGTGGCTGGTTTGAGTGTTTATAGCACTTGGGTTTTAGAAATGGAAATGAGGAGATTAGAGTGTGTTAGGCTGTGTTTTCTTGGGAATTATGTTGTTTAGATCATGCTAAAGAAGTTGGGAATTAATTGGTTAAGAGTTGGGAAGTTTTGGGATGGTTTAAGGTAAGGTTTTGAGCTTTGAAATGGTGTAAAATCTGGGTTCGAAGGCGAGGTCCGCGGCTCTGTTCTAGAGCGCTGCGGCCCTAGCATGCAAAGAAACCAAGGGGGCTCGGCCAAGGGGGCGCGCCGCGGCGCCCAAGGCAAGGGCCGCGGCGCATGTGTGGTTCAGTGAGGGAGTAGGTTCTGTTTTGGGGAAGGGCCGTGGCTAGGCTTCAGGGGCCGCAGCCCTTGGTTGCACACTTGAGATTTTGAGGGTTTTAAGCACGGGAAAGTGGTCTAGTGTGCTCGGGTTTGGTTTCACCACCGTGCTTGGTGGAATTTGATATCCCGGGAGTTAGTGTTATAACTGGAACCTATATTTGAGTATTTATGAAACCCTATACTTTGGTTGTGGCTAGGTGATAAAAGCTTAGGCTCGGGAACGGATCGTGCTTGAGGGGCGTTGCTCGTAATTCGATAACCGTACAGACTAAAGGTCAGAAAACTGCACCTGGTTGAATATATGTGACGGGACTAAGGGTTCCCTATTGTAGAAGCTTGAAAAGATGGTATTATGCCATGCAAGCCATTTAGTGAACCAACGACCTAAGGGTGCCAAGGGTCTCACTAGTGCATAGGGCGCGGTTCGGTCACTGGTAGCTGAGGACAGCTTATTATGCACTGAGCTCGGTTTAAGCGGGCCGGAGTCAGTGGGTTAAACAGAGGGTGCGGCCTAAGTCGTCGGCCCTGAATATTATGTGATATGAATATTATATGTGATAGAATGTATCTTGTATTGGGTTGTATATGTTGAATATCTGTTGAGGATTATCTGATGGGTTTACATGCTTACTGACCTTATTGTCTATTATCATTGTTTGAGTTATCTATGATGTTTTCTTACTGGGCCTTGGCTCACGGGTGCTACATGGTGCAGGTAAAGGCAAGGGCAAGTTAGATCAGCCCTGATCGGAGAGCTCAGCGAGCGGAATGTACATAGCCAGGTGCTCGGCCGCCATGGTTGAGGTCTAAGCAAGGACATGGAACCTAAAGACTGTCTGTTTTGCCTTAGTATGGCTAGTGGTTACTCATGTACTTTTGGGAGTCTGTAAACTTGTTTTGACTTCGTTTTTGTATGGGATCCCATGTTACTACAGTTTAAATATATGAAATGAGTCTTTTGAGACCAAAACCTTTTTTAACCTTAGCTTTTATATGTCTAGTGACACGTTTTCAAATTAATGACTTGATTAGCAAGTCCTGCACCTTTATAAGTACACAGTGTAACGGTCTTGGCTATCCAGGGCGTTACATACAGTGAATGATAAGATGTGGTTCCACACACTTTCTCATTGTGGAGAATTTCTAACAGACTCAGTGATTTTTTTTTGTTCTTATATATAATTTTTGTATTTTTTCTAATGTTGGTATGATGTTGCGCTTATGTTGTCATGCTGTGGTTTATGAGAATTTATTTTGTTATTCTTTCATGTTGTTTTCAGCATATTGATTTCATATTCTATTACTTAAGGAAGAAGGGGAAGTATTCAACTTCTCCTAAGGTGAACTTCACTACAACAGATTGTTTTCTTAGTGATAGCATATCTTATCTTTATGAGAAATTTTTACAAAAGAATCGGGATGCATCAATTCTTAACCTTAGGCATTCAATTGCTCAATTTATAAAGGGTAAAAAGCTTATGTGTGGTAAACCATGGATTGCGTGTGACCATGTTTTGTTTCCAATCAATATGAGGAAGGAGAACCATTGGATTCTAGGGAATTTGAATATAAGGGAAATGATTCTTTACATGTATAACTCGTTGAATTCTGGGCAGTATGAAGCTATATCTATGGCAGCTATGGAGCCATATTCTATCTTGCTGCCATTGTTTTTTGAGTTGCTGAATTTTTACAATATTAGAAAGGACCCTAGTGCAATTTCTATTGATTTCAAGGCTCCTTTTTCTGTTGTTAGTGTTGATGGATTGCCTCAACAAGAGGACATGTAAGTAATGTCCTATGTTTTTTTATTTGTTCTATTTAATATTTTTAATGCTCGTTTACATTTTACCAATCCATTAAATGGTGTCTGTTTTGCAATGATTGTGGTATTTTTGTTGCATCATTTGCTGAGTATTTTACTGATTGCAAGGAAATTCCATCAAGTGATTTTTCAGTTGAAGATCACCGTTCTAGATTGGTTCTTCTTCTTTATTATTATGGAAAAATGAAGCAGATAGAGAACGTTGCTAGTTAACCCGAACTTCGAAAGAAGTCTCCTAAAAAAGTTAGTAAAAAGTTGGAAGAAAGTGCAAAAGTTGCGTTTGAAGGATTCATGATTGTGTTTTTGTTGTCGGCAGCTTTGTAACAACTCTTTAGCAACAATAGAACAACTTCAAAAATCATGTTTTTTTCTATGTAATTTTAGTTTTCTAGATAATAGTCTAGTTTCTTGGTTTAGTTTGGTAACAGTTGTAACATCTTGCGTTTTCGGGTACCTTTAAACGACTCAGGTCGGTTTTTTCCCCCAAGTTAAGAATATTATTTTAATTAATATTATATATTTTTTGGAAATTATTCCATAAGTTATTGCTAGCCAAATTATGAATTTTGTGATTTTAAAAGTCAAGATAAGACTTTCGGTCCTGGACCAATACAAACCCTGGTCGGGTAAAAATCTCGGAAAATAAAATGAAAAGCTATGGAAAATATATTTTGGGCATAAAATACATTCATAAAAATTAAAGTTTGGTAAAAAATAATAAACCTAGGAGAAAGTGGAAATTTTAGGGCATTTTATGTTAAATGCTTAATTTTACCGAAATGAGGAATTTTATTCCATGAATTGACCTTAGGTTGAATTTTATAGTGTGATTAATTAAATTAAATGTGAGAGACATTTAATTTAATTATTTAATGTTAAGTTTTGTGATTAAAACTTGATAAGAGTGAAAAAGGTATCAAAAGTCAATTTGGACTTTTCTTCTTAGGAAATAATTATTCACCATTATAAAAAAAAAATATATAAATGGATATATAGGATAAGGTGGCCGGCCATGTGGGGTTTTAAAAATGTTGTGAACCAAAATTAATTAAGTTTAAATCCCATTTTAAGTATTAGGGTAATAGGCAAGTGGGTGGTAAAAAACACTCAAGTGGGAGTCCTTCTAACCCCCAAAACTGACCACACCTCTCTCCCATTCACTATCATATTTTTTTTTGAAAACTCTCTCAAAGTTTTCTCTCCACCTTCAACCTCAAGAACACTAAGGAGACTTGGAAGCTAAGACTTGGTCTAGGAAGGGTTTTCCCTAAGGTAAAGTTTCAATAATCTAGACCTTTGTAAAGTTTTATTCATAGAGTTTCAAATAGCTAATTATCTATGTTGTTGGGGGGAGTTGATTAGGGTTTTTAAAAGGTTTTGAAGGAGCCAAAGCTGGTAGGAAGATCCACACCTTAAGCAAGAACACCAAAGAGGGAAAAAATTTACTTTTATGGTTGTTATTGTATGATTTTTAGTTTTAAGCATTATTTTGTATATTTAATGCGTAAAGTTTCTTATAAGTGATGTAATAAGATTCTGGTGGTTGTTTTATACTTTTTATGATGCTTGTGTATTGATTTTTGAAAATAGGAAGCAAAACCCTGAAGGGTTTTGTAGGAAACCTTAAAACAAAATACATGTTTTGAGCTGTGACTTCCAAGGGGTCTAGCATCCACTGTATATTGATTTTATAAAATTTAATTGTACTGTGATGTTGTTGAGATTGAGTACATAAGATTGAGCTTTGGAAACACTAAAAAATGTTTAGAAATGAGTAAGTTATGCTATTTCAAAGTTTAGGTAAAAAATTGTTTTTTCGTATTCTTATTTTCGGAACCAAGTTTGGACAGTCACTGTATAGGGAAAATGAACCCAGTTTTTTCTAAAATTTTGTGGACATATTTTTGGCATAACCTAATATTCCACTATAAAATTTGGTAAGAAAATAATAAACGGTTTGAAAGTTATTAACTGTCAAAGTTTGGAAAAAAATAAGGACTTGAAAATAAGGTCATTTTTACCTCATTGTTGGAAAATGATTTCACCAATAAAAAATGCTCATTTTGGCCTAAGATTTTACAAGGACCTAAATGGCATACCAAAAGTGGAATTGGAAAATTTTGGTAACAATTGGGTAAGTAAATTTAAAGTTATGGACTAACAAAGTATGTAGTTAAAAATATGAAAAATAGGCTTTTCACACTTAGTGTAAAAATGAGATTTTGGAACTTAAGGTAAAAAGTAAAATATTGCTTATTTCAAGATATAAACTTGGTAAGTCTTGAAAACATATTTTCACTAAAATTACCACTTTGAGTTTAGTGTGAATTATTTTTATTAAAGAATTTTTATTCTTTTTAAAAATAAGAGATTTAATTTATTAATAGTTAATAAATTAAAAGAGGGTTTAAAATCTTATATTTTGAGAAAATAATTAAGTGAATTATTTTTCTAGTAAGTAAAATTGGTTAATTGATTTTGGAAAATTAACTAGTCAAGAAGGGAAATTTTTAAAGGTTTTCCTAATTAAAACAAATTAGACAATTTTCTTAAAACAATTTTTAGAGATTAAAACCTTAAGAAAAATAAAAGGAAAAATTAAGAGTTTATTTTCTTTAAAAATAATTAAGGACTTTATTAGTATTTTCTCGATATAATACCGGCTAAAATCTTACATATTTTAACCGACTTGTCGAAAGTGTGAGTTAAAACGATACCTTTAAAGAATAAGATTTTTAGCAGATTGTGGGAAAATACTATTGTGATACCCGAGCCTAGGTATCGAGACCATAGGATAGGTCTCCTTGAGACTTAGGGTTTAGTCTCAAATATTTTGTATGAATTTCCTTAATGGGTTTAAAACCAAATAAGGATCATAAATCCTTACAAATGATTTTTATTAAAATGACCAAACTGCCCAAAATAATAATAATAAATTATGAGTGCCATAATTAATCTGAGTATACTGTGTGGGTAACTACAGTATTGGCTAAGCGTAACTGGACTGAACGTTGGAGGGTGAAATCCTGCTGAGTGCTAAGGACTCCAAGTAAGTCACTTATATTGTGTGGCTACAACATGAAAGAATTACTGTGTTGTGTGTTAGTATAGGGACACATGCACATATATACACTGTCGTAGAAAGTTGCTTAGAGATGTTAGTCTAGTAAGTGCTGATTTAGAAAATATGAATGGTAGATATCCGTCATATCCTAGATGGCTGATCCCCATCACACTGCTTGATTTAATTATGTCCGGCTCAGTACCGCGACGAGTGGACAAGAGGTGATGATTGCTGGTTAAACCTAGGGGCGACAAAATGAATGGGACCTAGGGGCCCTCATGCATACTTAATCAGTGAACGGTTAGAACCCAAGCAAGTGCTCTGATAAGTTATTCCCAGATAGCAGCTGTGAATACTGGCCATTCAGTGAGAGTGCCTATAGATACTAGGGGTTGCCAAGTTTGAGTGAGGCTGAACACCCTAGGGGCAACTGCTCACCAGCACCACTGATTAACATAGAAGTCTCTGTAAAACCGTGTAAATTCGATTACACTCTTAGATAAGTAGCGATATACTAGGTAACACGATAGTTACCCTTGATGGGGATATTTATTGGCTAAATCTTAGTGTTGAGACTCGGTTCTCTCTTACAGATTAGCAATTATGTTGGAGGGCGTGTTACGCCTGCATTGTTGGAAATTGTCGAGCGTTGGTCTCGAATTATATTGTGATATGATATATCTGCTTGCTCTGGGATTTTGTGAGTGCAGGGATATATTTGTTGGTAAGATATAGCTGTGATATGATATATCTGCTTGCTCTGGGATTTTCTGAGTGCAGGGATATATTTGTTGATAAGATATAGTTGTGATATAATATATTTCCTTGTTTTGGGATTTTCAGAGTGCAAGAATTTATCTGTTTATAGGAAATAATTTATCATTGGTTATCAGGCATGACCATAAGTTTGCCAGGACGCTTTTGCGTTCTTTAAATTGATTGTGTCGGGTCCGGATGGATCCAGAACTCTAATTCTCTGCATGCTTTGTTTTAAGGTTGAACTTACTAAGCGTTTTCGCTTACCTAGTTGTTTCATGTTGTAGGTAAGAGCAAGGGCAAGGCAGAGCAGTGAGCGCTGGAGTCTACCTTGAAAATGTACATGTGGACCGACCTTTTGGGAAGCCGTTTTATTTTTGGAAATGTTGTGTAATTTTCCTAAACTAGGCTCACTCTACTCTTTATAAAATATGTTTGTAACTAAATGTTAAGTATGGCCATACAACTTTTTAAAAAGTTTTTTTATACGGGTTTTTTAGACATTTGGTTAAATGAAAACATTATATTTCCGCGTTATCGAGTCTTGAAAATCCGGGTTGTTACAACAATTATCTTGTTGGTCCTATTTCCTTTTCAATATCCAGACTTTTATCTTTTGATTCTTTGTCATTTTTGTTTGTTTGACTATTACAACTTTTTAGCAACAAGACAACAGCATCCTCATAATATAAACAATTATGTTTTAAAGTTAATGTTTAAAAAGACAAACTAGTCATCAATAATTATGACTTAATATCAGTATGATGCATATGCCCCAAAATCTATAAAGACAATAAAAAAACATTTCATTTTAAAACAAGGGAGCAACAAGAATTAATCAGTTTCCTTCAATGTTTAAGTGTTTAAAATAAAAAAATTGAAACTAATGTTATTTATTTAGGTGATTTGATAAACTAGCATCTTTTTTTGTGTGGCTGTGTTATTATTCTCAACTTCTTGGTGGTCGGGTTTGACATGTCTTCCTATTATGACCTCTTTGTTCACACTTGCTACACTTGTTCTTCTTTTTAGTTTCCCAAGTAGCTATAATTCTTCTTTTCTTTGGTCTTCCAGCCTTCACTCTTTCAAATGGAGGCAACACTATGATGTCTTTGAAAAAGTCTGGTAATTCCCAATGTTGTTGTTTCCCTATTGGATACAGAGTTGCATCATCTGTTTCTAACCATACTTTTGTTGTGTAGTAATGTGAACAATAATTGTAGGGGTCTATGTTCATCTCCTTCATCATAGCAAGAGCATGACCACATGACATTTCATCCTTCTGAAATCTATTGCAAGTGCAAATTCGTTCTTTGAGATTTACAATCCATGACTTATCTTCTTTAAATACCTCAAACATATATTTAGTTGCTGGCTTTACTTGTATTATATGTTATATAGGTATGGTGGTAACATTAGAGCAACACAATAGCAACAATAGTGATTGGCAGAAATAATTGAAAAAAAAACTAAAATATTGATCAATCTTGCAGTTAATCTCAAAGAGTATACGAAGTTGTTAGTGAGTGCTTCTTCTGCAACTGGTGTCAATCTTGTCATTTATTTTTGAGCTAGTTTCCTATTAGTGTATGTCCAATCTTGGAGTAATCCACGCAAACACTCCAAAAGTGTTGTGACAAGTACTTCTCTAGCTTCCACGGTGGCTGCGTTAAGTGACTCAACAATATTGGAAGTCATTACCGAGTACCTTTTGTTTTTGGAGTATAATCTTGACCATTTATGATATCGAATTTTCTGCCAATAAGGTCTTATTCGCTTATCCAAGTTGTCAAGCTCCTTCATATGATATCCAAATTTATTTTCTGTGTATGTGGTTGCTGCAGCAAAGAAAGGTACAATGTATTCCTTGGCATGTTTCTTGTAGGTTGTTTTCAAGTTGCTTAACACGTGGAACATGCAGTAGCCATGTGTTATTTCCGGAAAAACTTTGTTTGTTGCTTTGATTATGCTTTCATGTCGATCTAATATTATACACTGGTCTTCTCTAACTCCATATGCTTCTCTTAGTTTTGTGAAAAACCACTCTTATGACTTGTTGCTCTCAGAATCTGCTATACAAAAAGCAAATGGGAATATTTTACCTCCTGCATCTTGTGCCCTAGAAGAGAGCAACGTTCCTCCATATGCAGACTTCAAGAAAGTGCCATCAACAACTATTATTGGTTTGCATTTTTCCCAGCCTCTCAAAGATGCATTCAAGGCCATGAATAGAAATAACAAACTATCATCTTCTCCTTTTTCAATGTCAACTATAGTTCCAGGGTTGTTTTTTTGTAGCATGTACAAGTAACTTGGTATGAGGTTGTAAGATTCCTTTGCATTTCCTCGTAATTCGTTGAGTGCATGTTCCTTACTTCTCCATGCTTTCATATAATTCATCTTTATACTGTATCTATCATTCAAGTCGCCTTTGATGTCTAGTGGAGTGTATGTTGTTTTTAGGTTGAGGAACTTTGGCTTTATTTTGTTGCCTATTAATTTTGATGTTGCTTGTCGTTGATCACCGAATCTGATTTCCAAAGAGCATGTGTGTATTTTGTAATATTTTTTTATGTTGAATGCTTGTGTTGTTCCATTCCTTGATGCTCTTATGGACCACTTGAAGTTTTTGTCCAAACAAATAATGTTGTATTCTCTAGAGCGTGATTTAAACACCTTGTATTGGAAGTGGTTTGTTATTGCAAAGTAGCTAAGAACGCTTTTCAGTGTTGCCTTGTCTTTACAAGTGAACATATATTGTCAAGCGGCTGGTCCTTATTCTTGTTGTTCTCTAGTTGTTCCAACATTTCTGCAGTGACTAATTTGCATAGTCAATGAAGTCAAATGTTTCATTGATTTCTTTTGTGATTTCACATTCTTGTTGCTATATTGTTGATTATGCTATTCATGGCCATTCTCAATCATCGTCAGTTTCACTGTTATTGTTGGCTCTTTATATGCGTAGAATGGAATTTGATTTGATGTTGTTGCCATGTTGTCTACTGTGTTCACACATAGTGGATATCTTGTGAAGTCAGATTCGTTCATTTTCAGTTGCAAGTAGAAAAGGAGACTTGTATCATCAACTATTTTGAGAGGTGGGTAGCCATCCTTCACTTGATACTGTAGTTGCATTTGTGTTGTTGCAGGGTTGCAATGTAACTGCAACAACAATGTATGCACAAGCTCTTCATATTTGCAATTTCTAGGTATCAGTTCCTCATTAGGTTCAAAATCAACGTAATTCTTATTGTCATCCCATTTTTCGTTGCGCTGAATCAGTATTGTATTGTTTCCATTCGCTGAAATATTAACTAGCAGGGTTATTATATGCAATAACTTACAAACAACTGTAAAACAACGTAAGAGCAACAAATAATATATACAACCTAAATTCTTCAGTCAATTTGTTAAGATAAATATCAAATATATTTTTTTCCAGCATAATTGGATGAATAATGAAGAGAATCTATATGAAAATTACATACCTGGTTGTAATGTTTTAATGAGATTAATTGTTACAGAAGCTATTTTCCAACAATTTCTTCCTTGATATGAATTTTTCTACAAAATTGAAGCAAAGATTATGAGATTATTGAAGCAGTTTTGATGAATTAATTTTTAGTTTTTGTTGGGGTTTTTTCTTGCTTACCTTATAGCTGACTTGATTTTCCTAGAAATTGAATGTGTCTAGCCATTTTCAACATAGCTGTTGTTGTATTTTTGTTGTAAACGTTTCTGCCCAAAATCAAACAGCACACCATTGTTGTTTCTGGTTTCTCAGATCGGGATCGGGTTGTAGGTGTGGTTTTGTTTTTCAAATCGAGATTTGTCATTGTTGTGGTGTTGTTTTTTAGATCTAAATCGTATGTAGTTGGGTGTTGTTTCAGATCGTAATCATCTGTAGCTTTGTGGTTATTTTAGGTCGAGCTTCACCGTTGTTTGGATTCGAAATCGTCGTGGGTATCGTGGTAGAGTTTTGGTTGCAGTTTCGTTGTTTTTTGAGGTGGAGATTGGATGTTGTTGCAGCCGGAAGTCGCTGTGGGTAATCCTTGATAGAGAGTATATCTTTCCGCCTACGAGAGAGAGAGAGACCAAGAGAGAGATGAAGTAGTATTTTTGTAATTTAAAAAAAAAAAAATTCGGTATGGAAGTAAAATATTTCGTGCTACAGTAAATATGTTAGTTTTTAATACTTTTTGGTCATTATAGAAAAAATCTCTTTTATAAATATGTTAAACAAATTTAACTATTATTCTCTATATCATAATTTACATTTAAATATACAAATTATTATAAAAAAATATAAATACAATAGTGAACAATATTAGAAAAATTTAGAAACAAAAGAAGATATAGTTTTAAAAGTTGTTATTTAATAAATATTTTTATTAATATATACATAATTTATCTTATTATTTAAATTATATTTTTAGGATTTTTTTTATTTGGATTTTGGCAACAATTTATAACTATTGGTATTGGGCTTTTATTAACTATCAACATTGGAGTCAATAACGACATTTTATAATGGTTGGAATTAGTCTCAAATTAACTATCAGTGTTGGGGTCAATAGCGATAGTTTTTATTTGTCGAGAGCAATGGCGATATTTATTGACTGTCGAGTTGCTCCATATGCCTACAATTTTTAACTGTCAGCATAGAGTCGCGTAGCGTAACTACGAAAGTGAACGGAGTTGACTGTCATGGTTGGGTGTCAGGAAAGTCCAATTTTGTAGTAGTGTCATTATTATTGTCACCGTTGGAATTATTGTATGCTTCCTACTATTCTAGTTATTCTTATTCCCACTACCATTGGTTATCTGGTTCTGGTTAGAATTTTCACCAGAGTTTTTGCTGGTGTAGTACTAGTTCAAGCTTGGTTAGCATGGTTGGCTTTCCGGATGGCGTCTTCTATTTTAATAAATTCACCTGCTTAGTTGAGAAGCTCTCTAGTCGAGTAGACAATCTTCCTTCTAAAATCGGATCATAGTGGCCCTTTTACTTTTATTTTAGCCATGATGGCCAACAGCTTTCCATCATCATTAACTATCTTGGAGCGAGCAACTTCTTGCATAAATGAGTGCACATAATCTTTCAAATGCTCGATATGTCCTTGTTTATTGTCGACAAGGTCATTGAGCTCTACTGGCAGAGTTCGTACAACAAAGAATTGTGAGTAGAAGAGCCTCACAAATCCATCTTAGGAATTAATAGTCCTAGGCTCTAATTTGAAGAACCATTGTTGAGCAGAGTTAGCAAGGGTAGCAGGAAAAATTATGCAGCAGACATCATCTCGAACCCCTTGGAGATCTATCTGTATCTCAAAGTTGTTTACGTGGGAAACTGGATCTTCCTTTCCAGTATACATGTAACATCCTGAAAATGCTAATAAGGCTTAGTGCCTTGATTAGTGTGTCTGGAGGGCCTAATTAGATATATGTGTGAAATTAATTGTTAAATGTGTGACGACGTGGCATACATGATTTATATGATAATGTGAGTATATACAGATGTTTATGTGTATTAAATATGAATGTGGGTCCGTTCTTGTTAATAGGGCATATTTGTGATTTTGGCCCGTTGGGGCGTGAATGTGATTATATGTGTGTAAATGATTGAGACCACATTATTATGTGGATATATTTGCAGTATTAGGCTCGAGGCGATCTAAGTGAGCGGATTAGCGGAATAGTCACAATGGGGTCTAATACTCGGCTTGAGGTGAGACTAGAGGTATTTTGGGAAATTTAACGTATATTTAAGATTTATTGAGTAACGGGTAATTATTTGGTGATTAGTTGGGCACGTCGGGATTAATTGGGAGCTTATAGGACCACTTGAGGATTAGCCGGAAATGCGGTAAAAGGACAGGTTTGCCCTTAAGGGCAATAGGAGGCTAAGAATAAGGTAAAGGGTATTTTTGTCATTTGTGTGAGGGATAAGATTAGGAAGCCTCAGGAATCCACCAGAAAACACCTCTCAACTCTCTCTCTCTCTCTCCCTTCATACGATTCTCTCTCCCTCTCTTGTGCTTTGGGGAAACTTTTGGAATTTTGGAGAGCTAGCTAGGAAATCTAAGAGGTTGAAGCTTGGGGACTGAAGAATAGGAGCTAGGATCACTGGAGGATAAGCTTAGGGTCGGAATCTCAATAAAGGTAAGGTCTAAGTCTTGATTATTTTTGAAATTCTCACTTTTAAGATAGGTTTTGGCTGGGGTTTTGATGTTGCTTTAGTTGTTGAATTGGGGTGAGAATTGTGGTTGGTTTTTGGGTAATTATAATGCCTAGGCTATGTTGTTAAGAGTCCTAAACTCAATTCTGGTTTTAGTTCAAGGTTACAATGATTTTTTGCTGAATTTGGTTGGGAGAAAACACAGGAAATGCCCCAGGATTTCAGGATTCACAGGGTTGCGCCACAACCCTGTTCTTGGGCGTGGCGGCCCGCGTGACCCAAGAAGTTCTGGGGGGCTTTCTGTTTCGTATGTGTGCCATGGCCCTAAAGGGAAAATCGCAGTGTGTGTCCCTGGGAGTTTAGGGGCTAGTGCCTTTGACTTGGAGGTGTGCTGCGACTCGTAGAGCCAGGTCGCAACGCGCATAGGCAGCCTTAGCCAAATTAGGTTTTTGGCCTCAGGAACTTAAACCTAAGTGTTCAGGAAGGATTCTACTACCCAGTTTAGTAGAATAAGAGGTTCCGAAGGCTGGTACGTTCTTCTTAATATGGATTTAATGGGTTTTAATTATAATAGTTATCCATTGTCGCTTTGTGACTAGGGTTACCGTTAAGGCTCAGGATTGAGGATTGTGCTCGGGACCGCTCTACACCTTTAGCTCGGGATTCGAGGTAAGAAAACTGCACCCAGGTCGTGAATGGGGCTGAGACCCCCTGTAAATGAATATACGTGTGATTGTAAATGTATCTGTATCTGACAATATCTAGATAAGCATGTTTGTTCATGTTGGATTCGATTGTGTGCTCCGCAATCTATTTGTCTATTATATTTGATCTGAAAGTCTGGCTTAAGGGAGCCAGGGCTGATGTTAAGCGTGTGTGACGCAGCCCAGCCTAAGCGAGCTGGGGTAAACTAAATAACTAAAGGGCTCAGCCTAAGGGCGCTGAGACTTAACTAACTATATTGAAATATGAGTTTGAGTTACATGTTGGATTAAACTATTTATTATTGTCTAGGTGGCTGCTTATGTTCTGTAATTATTGGCTTGATCAATATGAGTTTACTGCATATGTAATGTTGTTCGTTTATGCATGCGAATTAAGTTTTATTAGTGAGCCTTGGCTCATGGATGCTATGTGGGGTAGGTAAGGGAAAGGGAAAGCTGGACCAGACGTGAGTTAGAGGGCTTTGGGGGCGGTGTGTACATCTCTAGCTTGTCGACCGCCACGACTGAGGGATTGACAGGGACTAGAGCCAAAATCGTATTTTGCCACTTAGGTTGGCTTCAGTTACATATACTTTTAAGGGTTGTAATTTCCTTGTAAACACTATTTTTGGGATCCCATGTACCAAGTCTTATTATTTTTTTTTTTTATGAAAATCAACAATTTTATGATCAAAATCTCTTAACCCTAATCGTTAGTTGACTTTAGTGACACATTTATGTCCAAATGACTTGATTATCAAGTCTCGTACTATTTAAAATGCACAGTGTAATGGTCTCGGCTATCTAGGGCGTTACAACTTGGTATCAGAGTGATTTAGGTTTAAGGGTTCCTAAAGACTGGCTGGGCATGTACACTTGCCGCTAAAGAAAAGCTCGAATCAGGGTTGGGTAACCATATATTTGATTACATGATTGATTGATTAAATGAAATATAAGTTTCTTATCTGCATGTTTATTAGGAAGCATGAGGTATACTGATAAGGCCTGGCCCTTGACTGCTAGATGGATATGATAAGGCATCCTTATTAGCATTGCTACTGTATGTGAATGACTATTAAAATGCATGTTTGCATTATAATTGTATATTGTTGCTTGATTTTCGACATTAGACCGTGGGGTGATTTTAAACTTTTTATCATTGCCTGATCAACCGAGTCATTGATTGTAGATAAACTTGGAGAGTTATGCCTCCAAGGAAATCAATTCGACTAGCCGACATCAGGATCGATGCTAGAGATGATGACCAAGGCCAGAACCCTCCGTCAATCCCTGAGAACTGGCAGTAGTTGTTTGTTGAAATGCAAGCTAGACTTAAGAGTCAAGAGGAAGAGATTGTCCTTCTGAGGCAGCAGGCTCCGCCAAAGACTGTTGCACCTGACTTGCCACCTGTTGTGGCACAAGTAGTACAACCGCTTGAGATTGTGAACAGGTGGGAGCCGCTGTATTAAAGGTTTAGGAAGCAACATCCTCCAATATTCGAGGGAGGACCAGATCCACTTAAGGCTAAACAGTGGATGAGTTTGATCACCTCCATCCTAGACTTCATGAGCGTGGAAGGTAATGATAGGGTGGCATGTGCCACTTACATGCTTTGAGATGATGCCCGCATTTGGTGGGAGGTGACATCCCAAACTAGGGATGTTTCTACCATGAGTAAGGATGAGTTTAGAGATTTGTTCAACTAGAAATACTAAAGTATTACCATCAGGGCGGCAAAGGTGAATGAGTTTATTGGTCTGGTACACGACAGCATGACAGTTACTGAGTATGCCCTCATGTTTGACAAACTAGCGAGGTTTGCACCCGATCTAGTGCTTACAGATGCAGCCAGACACGATAGGTTTGTTCTAGGGCTTAATGCTATGATAGCCCGAGATGTGCGGATCACATCAGTACCTAAGGAGACAACTTATCCCATGTGGTTGAGAAGGCCCTCACTGCTGAGGAGGCAGAGAACAAGATATGGAGGGAGAGCGCTACAAGATGGGATATTTGCAGGGCAGTGCCTCCACTTACAAGATCTGGTAGGGGCGGAGGCCCCAGTGATAAGAAGAAGAAGACCCCTGACACCTCGATCACTGCTGGTCCTGATAGGAGGGGCTAGGGTGTCCAGGGTGGCAGCTAGAGTGGTGGTGAGACATGGAGAAGCTACCTAGAGTGTGCTAGATGCAAGAAGCGCCATCTGGGAAAATGTTGGTTGAAAGCCTGTTACTTGTGCGAGGTGATTGGGCACCTCAAGAAAGATTGCTCGAATGTGAAGAAAGAATAATTAGGGAAGGTAGAGAGATTGAATCGAGCTCAAGTGTTCAACTTGACTCAGGCAGAGGTTGAGGCTAGTCCCTTAGTGGTGACAGGTCAGCTTTCTAGCGTTGGCTCTTCATATACCTTATTGATTGATTCTGGTGCTACACATTCTTTTGTTTATATTAAAGTGATTGATATATTGTGTAGGCCTAGTGAGTATTATACTGTGGGGTTTGAGACTATGCTACCAACAGGGGAACTGGTAGTTTCTAGGAGATGGATTAATGCACTGCTAATGGTGGTGGAGAACATGGAATTATCAATAGACTTGATTGAGTTTGGTATGGATGATTTCAACATGATTTTGGGGATGGATTGGTTAGTCAGATATGGAGAAACTATAGACTACAGGAAGAAGATGGTGAATTTTGAACCTGAGGGTGAGGACCCCTTTGTGTCTGTGGGTACTGTGCATGGACCTCGCATTCCCATGATATTAGCATTGAGGGCTAGAGACTTATTACAAGAAGATTGTATAGGTTTTCTAGCCAGGTGGTGGATACCACTAGGGTCATGCTAGTAGGGCCAGGGGAGACTAGATTGGTATGTGAGTTATTGGATGTGGTCCCTGAGGAATTACCAGGACTGCCACCGTACAGGGAGATCGAGTTCGTCATTGAGTTAGCACCGAGTACGGAACCAGTGTTGAGGGCACCATACAAAATGGTTCAAGCAGAGTTGAAGGAGTTGAAGATACAGTTATAAAAGTTACTTGGGATTTATCAGACCTAGCTTTTCTCTATGGGGTGCTCCGGTTTTGTTTTTGAAGAAGAAGGATGGGACCCTGAGGATGTGCATAGACTTCAGGGAATTGAACAAGTTGACTATCAAGAACAACTACCCATTACCGAGGATAGATGACTTGTTCGATCAGTTGCAGGGTAAGACAATATTCTCAAAGATTGATCTTCAATCTGGTTATAACCAGCTAAGGATCAAGGAAGAGGATATTCCGAAGACGACCTTCTGCACGAGGTACATGCATTATGAGTTCTTGGTCATGTCATTTGGATTGACCAATGCCACAATAACATTTATGGATCTGATGAACATGGTGTTCAAGGATTACTTAGATCAGTTTGTGATTGTCTTCTTCGACGACATCCTAGTTTACTCTCGTTCAGAGACAGAGCATGAGCAACATCTCCAAATGGTATTGCAAAGGTTTAGGGAGCATCAGTTGTATGCTAAATTTAAGAAGTCTGAGTTCTGGCTACCAGAGGTAACATTCGTTGGACATATTGTTAGTGGAGACAGGATTAAGGTGGATCCGACCAAGGTAGAAGCAGTTAGGGATTGGCCGAGGATGAGGCCGAGGAATGCCTCAGAGGTTAGGAGTTTCCTGGGATTAGCATGATATTACAGACGATTCATTGAAGGGTTTTCAAAGATTGCCACACCATTGACTGAGTTGACGTAGAAGAATTTGAGATTTACATGGTCAGAAAAATGTGAAGGTAGTTTCCAGGAACTGAAGCCACGATTGATTAATGCTCCGGTGATGAGTCTTCCTTCAGATGGGGACAAGTTTGTGGTGTATTGCAACGCATCGAGACTGGGGATAGGATGTGTGTTGATACAAAGTTGGAAGGTTATTGCCTACGCATTGCGGCAGCTAAAGGAATATGAGCAGCGATACCCTACCCATGATTTGGAGCTAACAACAGTGGTATTCGCACTGAAAGTGTGGCAACATTATTTGTATGGAGAGAAGTGCGAGATATACACCGATCGTAAGAGCTTGAAGTACTTCTGTACCCAAAAGGACCTAAATATAAAACAGAGGCATTGGCTACAGTTGGTGAAGGATTATGACTGTGACATCCTTTATCACCCAGGAAAAGCCAATGTAGTGGCAAACGCTTTGAGCCGGAGAGGCCCAAGACAATTGTTTATCTCAAAGGAGATATAGAAGGAATTTGCAGAAGAAAAAACCAGAGTGAGGATAGAATTGGTAGTGGGCTAGTTGGCCAATATTAATTTACAGTCTACCCTCCTGGAAAGGGTAAAAGAGGGTTAGATGGGTGATATACAGTTGATGGATATTAGAGGAGATGTCCTAACTAGAATAGCTAAGGATTATTCCATTTCAGCGATGGGTTTGCCGAGGTATAAAGATCGGATCTGTGTTCCAATGGATATGGGTATTAGACGAGAGATTTTCTATGAATCTCTTAGTACACCATACTCACTACATCCGGACACCACGAAGATGTATCAGGATCTACGGTTGTTGTACTAGTGGCCTGGGATGAATAAGGACGTGGTCGATTACATAGCAAAGTGTTTAACCTGTTAGTAGGTGAACGCTGAACACCAGTGACCAACGGGGTTGTTACAGATTTTAGGTATCCCTAAGTGGAAGTGGGAAGATATTACCATGGGTTTTGTAGGGGGTTTTCCCAGGACGGTGGGGTAACATGATTCAGTATGGGTGATAGTAGACAGATATACCAAGTCAGCTCACTTTTTGCCATTGAGGACAACATATACTATGGACCAGTATGCAAAGCTATATGTGAGAGAGATCGTACGTCTCCATGGGGTACCAAAGTCTATAGTATCAGACTGGGATCCCATATTTACTTCCAAGTTTTGGGGTGGTTTGTAGAAGGCTATGGGGATTCAGTTGAAGTTCAGTACAACCTTTCATCCTCAGACAGACGGGCAGTCTTAGAGGACAATTCAGATATTGGAGGACATGCTTAGAGCATGCGTGCTAGACTTCGAGGGGTCTTGGAGTAAGTACCTTCTGTTGATTGAGTTCTCATACAAAAATAGTTATCAGTCAACGATTAGAGTAACTCCATACGAGATGTTGTTGGAAGAAAGTGTAAGTCACCCATTCATTGGGATGAGAAGGGGGAAAGAAAGTATTTAGGACTGGAGATGGTTTAGAAGACTAATGAAGCTATTGAGAAGATCTGAGCTCGAATGGTTGCTTTGCAGAGTAGACAGAAAAGCTACGCTGAACCTAAGCGTAAAGAACGTGGAGTTCCATGTAGGGGACCACGTATTTATGCCAGTTTTTCCATTACGAGGAGTAAGGAGATTTGTGAAGAAGGGCAAGTTGAGCCCTATATTCGTAGAACCTTTTGAGATCCTGGAGAGGATTGGGCAGGAAGCATATATATTGGTGTGACCCCTGTCATTATCAGGAGTTCATGATGTGTTTCACATCTCAATGCTTCAGAAGTATGTGTTAGATACTACCCATGTATTGGGATAGGAGGATCTTGAACTACAGATAGACTTGTCGTATGAGGAGTGACCAGTTCAGATCCTAGATAGAAAGGACAAGGTTCTTAGGAACAAGACGATTCCTCTAGTCAAAGTTTTATGGAGGAATAGCATGGCCGAGGAAGCGACATGGGAGTTAGAGTCGGCTATGCTGGATCAATATCCTGAATTATTCGGGTAAATTTTGAGGACGAAATTTTCAGTAGGAGGGGATAGTTGTTACATACCAAAAATGCTAATAAGGCTTAGTGCCTTGATTAGTGCACCTGGAGGGCCTAATTGGATATGTTTGTGAAATTAATTGATTAAGTTTGTGACTATGAGGCATACATGATTTATATGATAATATGAGTATATATGCATGTTTATGTGTATTAAATATGCATGTGGACCTGTTCTTGTTAATAGGGCATATATGTGATTTTGGCCCGTTGAGGGCATAAATATGATTATATGTGTGTAAATGATTGAGACCACATTATTATGTGGATATATTTGCAGTATTTGGCTCGAGGTGATCCAAGTGAGCAGATTAGCGGAATAGTCGGCTCGTGGAGTCTAATACTCGGCTCGTGGTGAGCCTAGGGTTATTTTGGGAAATTTAATGTATATTTGGGATTTATCGAGTGACAAGTAATTATTTGGTGATTAGTTGGGCACGTCGGGATTAATTGGGAGCTTATAGGCCACTTGAGTAAATGCGGTAAAAGGATGGGTTTGCCCTTAAGGGAAATAGAGGCTAAGAATAAGGTAGTGGGTGTTTTGGTCATTTGTGTGAGGGATAAGCTTACGAAACCTCAGGAATCCACCAGAAAACACCTCTCATCTCTCTCTCTCTCCCTGCATACGATTCTCTCCCCCTCTCTTGTGCTTTGGGGAAACTTTTGGAGTTTTGGAGAAATAGCTTGGAAATCTAAGAGGTTGAAGCTTGGGGACTGAAGAATTAGAGCTAGGATCACTGGAGGATAAGCTTAATTTCGAAATCTCCATCAAGGTAAGTTCTAAGTCTTGATTCTATTTGAAATTCTGACAGTTAATGTAGATTTGGTTGGGTTTTGATGTTTCTTTAATTGCTGAATTGGGGTGAGAATTGTGGTTGGTTTTTGAGTAATTATAATGCCTAGGCTGTGTTGTTAAGAGACCTAGACTCAATTCTTGTTTTAGTTCAATGTTACAATGAATTTTCGCTGAATTTGGTTTGGAGAAAACGTAGGAAAAGCCCCAGGATTTTTGGGTCCACGGGGTTGCGCCGCAATCCTATTCTTGGGCGCTGCAGCTCGTGTGACCCTAGAAGCCCTTGGGGGTTTTCTGTTTCGTAGGCACGCCGCGGCCCTAAAGGCCAAGTAGCAACTTGTGTCCCTGAGATTTTAGGGGCTATCGCCTCTCACTTGGTGGTGCGCCATGACCCTTAGGGCCAGGTCGCGACCTGCCTAGGCAGCGTTAGCCAAATTAGGTTTTTGGGCTTGGGAACTTCAACTTAAGTGTTCGGGAAGGGTTCTACTACTCAGTTTTGTAGAATTCGAGGTCCCGAAGGCTGGTACGTTATTCTTGAAGAATTTAATGGGTTCAGATGTTAATAGTTATCCATTGTCGCTTTGTGACTAGGGTTACTATTAAGGCTCGGGATTGAGGATCATGTTCGGGAAGACTCTACATCTTCAACTCAGGATTCAAGGTAAGAAAAGTACACCCAGGTTGTGAATGGGGCTGAGACCACCTGTAAATGAATATATGTGAGATTGTAAATGTATCTGTGTCTGAGAATATCTGGATAGACATGCTTGTTCATGTTTTTTCGATTGCGTGTTCCACAATCTATTTATCTATTATATTTGATCTAAAAGTCTGGCCTAAGGGAGATGGGGCTGATGTTAAGCATGTGGAACACAGCCCGGCCTAAGCTAGCCGGGGTCCACTAAATAACTAAAGGTCTCGGCCTAAGGGTGTCGACACTTAACTAACTGTACTGAACGCTGAGTTTGAGTTACATGTTGGATTAAACTGTTTATTATTGTCTAGGTGGCTACTTATGTTTTGTAATTATTGACTTGATTAGTCTTAGTTTACTGCATATATAATGTTGTTCATTTGTGCATGCGAATTAAGTTTTATTACTTAGCCTTGGCTCATAGGTGCTATGTGGCGTAGGTATGGGAAAGGGAAAGCTGGACCAGCCTTGGGGGAGGTGTGTACATCGCCAGCTACTTGACCGCCATAACTGAAGAATTGACAGGGACTAGCAAAATTTTTATTTTGCCACTTAGGCTGGCTTCAGTTGTATTTTCTTTTAGTTGTAATTGCCTTGTAAACATTATTTTTGGGATCCCACGTACCAAGTCTTATTTTTAATGAAAGTCAACAATTTTATGATCAAAATCTTTTAACCCTAACCTGTTAGTTGACTTTAGTGACACGTTTATGTCCAAACGACTTGATTAATAAGTCTTGCACTATTTAAAATACATAGTGTAATGGTCTTGGCTATCCAGGGTGATACAATACATCTTCCAAGTTGGCATCTTAAACTTGGGAGGAATCGTTATTGCATTAATTCAATCAGAAAAGGAGGGCCTTTCCTTTTCTCTCAATCAATATAAGTAGGTTTTGAGGTTTTTAACTCCCAAACCATCCGAGTTAGGCCAATAAGTTGTGCCTGAATAACTGGTGTAAAAATAGAAGCGACTTCTAGTGCTGAGGCTGGAAGTGTAGCAGCTTCATTTTGTGGTGCTAGAGGTATTATTGGTGCAATGGGTCCCACAATATTAGACCCATTACCTTCCCGAAGTTGGTCGGGGACATCGCGCAAGCCATGTCCCTTGTTTCCAAGTCTACTGAAGATGTTGTTTCCTTTAGATTTCCCCTTAGCATTTTGACTATCTACTCAAGGAGCACCAGGAGGTGGTCTTGAAGATCAATTAGAATGTTCGTGTTGCCTTAGTGGGACAAATGGTCCTTCAGGATGCACATTTTCTCGAGCAGGGATGTTCTAAGGCCCAGGTGTCCTTGGTGGAACAAATTATCCTCTTAGATGTCCATCATTACGACGGTCATCATAGATTTGGTTAGTATGGGTTGATAGTTTCTACTATCCCCCTCATCATCATCATAGCCATCTTGGTAGGATATTCGATAACTTCTACTGGCTTCCTAGTCATTTCTCTGTCAATATCTCCTTAGTGGGTAACCTTGATTATGCTATAACGTCCTACGTTTTCGGGTACCTTTAAACGACTCGGGTCGGGATTTTTCCCCCGGGTTAAGAATATTATTTTAAATAATATTATATTTTGTTTGTAAGTATTCCATGAGTTATTGCTAGCCAAAATATGAATTTTGTGACTTTAAAAGTCAAGATAAGACTTTCGGTCCTAGACCGACACAAAAACCCTAATCGGGTAAAAATATCGGAAAATAAAATGAAAAATCATGGAAATTATATTTTGGGCATAAAATACATTCATAAAAGTTAAAGTTTGGTAAAAAATAATAAACCTAAAAGAAAATGGAAATTTTAGGGCATTTTGTGTTAAATGCCTAATTTTACCGAAATGAGGAATTTTATTCCATGAATGGACCTTAGGTTAAATTTTATTACGTGATTAATTAAATTAAATGTGAGAGACATTTAATTTAATTAATTAATGTTAAGTTTGGTGATTAAAACTTAATAAAAGTGAAAAAGGTGTCAAAAGCCAATTTGGACTTTTCTTCTTATGAAACATTTATTAACCTTTATATAAAAAAAAAATTATATATAACATAGATAAAATAAAGAGGGTGGCTGACCATGTGGTCTTTTAGAGTTGTGTGAACCCAATTTTATATAATTCAAATCCCATTTAATTAAGAAGTCAAGTGGGCAAGTGGGTAGAAAAGCACTAAAGTATTTTTGTGATATTTTGAAGAGTTATGTGAGCAATTCCAACCCTATGAACCGACCACTCTCCCTCTCTCATTCACTCATCTGATTTTTGAAGACCTCTCAAAGTGTTCTCTCAATATTCAACCTCAAGAACACCAAGGAAAACTTGGAGACTAAGTCTTGGTCTAGGAAGTATTTTCCCTAAGGTAAAGCTTCACTAATCTAGGCTTTTGTAAAGTTTTAAGCTTAGAGTTTCAAATAGCTAATTAACTATGTTGTTGGGGGAAGTTGGTTAGGGTTTTTTGAAAGGTTTTGAAGGAGTCAAAGCTTATAGGAAGGTCCAAACCTTAAGCAAGAACACCAAAGAGGTAAAAAGTTTACTTTTGATGATTTTGTTGTAGGGTTTTTAGTTTTAAGCATTATTTTGTATATCTAATGCTTAAAGTTTCTTGTTGGTGATGTAATAAGGTTATGGTAGTTGTTTAATAATTTTTATGATGCATGTGTATTGATTTTTGAAAATGGAAACCAAAACCCCCAAGGGTTTTGTAGGATACCCTAAAACAAAACATGTTTTGAGCTGTGACTTCCAAGGGGTCAAGCAGCCACTGTATATTGGTTTTGTAAAATTAAATTGTACTGTGATGTTGTTGAGATTGAGTACATAAAATTGAGCTTTTGAAACACTAAAAAATGTTTAGAAATGAGTAAGTTATGCTATTTCAAAGTCTAGGTAAAAAATAGTTTTTTCGTATTCTTATTTTCGGAACCAAGTTTGGACAGCCACTGTATAGGGCAAGTGAACCCAGTTTTTTCTAAAATTTTGTGGACATATTTCTGGCATAACCTATTAGTCCACTGTAAAATTTGGTAAGAAAATATTAAACGGTTTGAAAGTTATTAACTGTCAAAGTTTGGAAAAAATAAGGACTTGAAAATAAGGTCATTTTTACCTCATTGTTGGAAAATGATTTCACCAATAAAAAATGCTCATTTTGACCTAAGATTTTACAAAGACCTAAATGGCATAACAAAAATGGAATTGGGAAATTTTGGTAACAATTGGGTAAGTAAATTTTAAGTTATGAACTAACGAAGTATGTAGTTAAAAATGTGAAAAATAGGTTTTTCACACTTAGTATAAAAATGAGATTTTGGAACATAAGGTAAAAAGTAAAATTTTGTTTATTTCAAGATATAAAATGGTAAGTCTTGAAATCATATTTTCACTAAAATTACCCCTTTGAGTTTAAATGAATTACTTTTATTAAGGAGCTTTTAATTCTTTTTAAAAATAAGAGATTTAATTTATTATTAGTTAATAAATTAAAAGAGGGTTTAAAACCCTATGTTTTGAGAAAATAATTAAATGAATTATTTTTCTAGTAAGTAAAATTGATTAATTGCTTTTGGAAAATTAATTAGTCAAGATGAGAAATTTATAACGGTTTTCCTAATTAAGACAAATTAGGCAATTTTCTTAAAACGGTTTTTAGATATTAAAACCTTAAGAAAAATAAAAGGAAAATTTAAAGAGTTTATTTTCTTTAAAAATAATTAAGGAATTTATTTGTATTTTCTGGATATAATGCCGGCTAAAATCTTACATATTTTAACCGACTAGTCGAAAGTGCGGGTTAATAGCGATACCTTGAAAGAATAAGATTTTTAGCGGGTTGTGGGGAAATACCATTGTGATACCCGAGCCTAGGTATCGAGACCTTAGGATAGGTCTCCCCGAGACTTAGGGTTTAGTCTCGAATATTTTGTATGACTTTCCTTAATAGGTTGAAAACCAAATAAGGATTATAAATCCTTACAAATGACTTTTATTAAAATGACCAAACTGCCCAAAATAATAATAATGAATTATGAGTGCCATAATTAATCCGAGTATACTGTATGGATAACTACAGTATTGGCTAAGCGTAACTGGACTGAACGTTGGAGGGTGAAAACTTGCTGAGCGCTAAGGACTCCAAGTAAGTCAACTTATATTGTATGGCTGCAACATGAAATGATTATTGTCTTGTATGTTAGTATAGGGATACATGCATATATATAGGCTGTCATAGAAAGTTGCTTACAGACGTTAGTCTAGTGAGTGCTGATTTAGAAAATATGAACGGTAGAAGTCCGTCACATCCTAGACGGTTGATCCCCGTCACACTGCTTGATTTTATTTATGTCCGGTTCATTACCGCGACGAGTGGCCATGAGATGAGGATAAGCTAGTTAAACCTAGGGGCGCCAAGATAAATGGGACCTAGGGGCCCTCATGCTTACTTAATCATTGGACGGTTAGAATCCGAGCAAGTGCTCTGATAAGTTATTCCCGGATAGCAGCCGTGAATATTGGCCATTCAGTGAGAGTGCCTAGAGATACTAGGGGTTGCCAAGATTGAGTGAGGCTGAACACCCTAGGGGCAACTGCTCACCAGCACCACTGATTAACATAGAAGTCTTTGTAAAACCGTGTAAATTGGATTACACTCTTGGATAAGTAGCGATGCCCTAGGTAACACGATAGTTACCCTTGATGAGAATATTTATTGGCTAGATCTTAGTGTGGAGACTCGGTTCTCTTTTACAGATTATCAATTATGTTGGAGGGTGCGTTACGCATGAATTGTTGGAAATTATCGAGCGTTGGTCTCGAATTATGTTGTGATATAATATATTTGCTTGCTCTGGGATTTTCTGAGTGCAGGGATATAATTGTTGATAAGATATAGTTGTGATATAATATATCTGCTTGTTCTGGGATTTTTCTGAGTGCAGGATTTTTATCTAGTTATGAACTAATTTATCCTTGGTTATCAGGCATGACCATAAGTTTGCCAGGACGCTTTAGCGTTCTTGAAATTGATTGTGTAGGGTACGGATGGGTCCGGAATCCTAATTCTCTACATGCTTTGTTTGAAAGTTGATCTTACTAAGCATTTTCGCTTACCTAGTTGTTTCATGTTGCAGGTAAGAGCAAGGGCAAGACAGAGCAGTGAGCGCTGGAGTCTTCCTTGCAAATGTACATGTGGACCGACCTTTTGGGAAGCCTTTTTATTTTTGGAAATGTTGTGTAATTTTCCTAAACTAAGCTCACTCTAATCTTTATAAAACATGTTTGTAACTAAATGTTAAGTATGGCCATACGACTTTTTAAAAGTTTTTTTTATACGGGTTTTTGAGACATTTTGTTAAATGAAAACATTTATATTTCCGCATTATCGAGTCTTGAAAATCCTGGTCGTTACATATGCCCTGCCGACTGATTACGTCGAGACTACTGGCCTCCATTTTGACTTGCTGGTCATTCATTCCTTGGTTGTTGGAATTGCTGACCAAGTCCTTGGTTTTGTGGGTTAATAGCTTGTCCTCCTCTTGAGACTGATCGCCTTGGTTGCCCATCAGTAGGCCTCCCTTTTCCAGATACTTGTCTACCACAACCTTGACCTTGGTCATGGTTAGGCAAAACTTGTTCATCTTGATGGAGTTGGCGATATACTCCTGGTCAAGTTACTCTGTTTGAGTGATTACTAGGAGTCTGTCCAGGTGGAATAGCTTGGTCTCGAGATCTTATTGGTTGAGTGGGTTCTTTGACTCGACCAGTTGGCCTTTGGGCTTTAGCATATGCTCAGCCAGTCTTTCTGGGTTGAGGGTTCACTGGAAGATTTCCAACATCTTGGGTTTGCTGTAAGATAACTTCTAGCAACCTTGCCGCTTCAGTATTACAATGATCAACTTCTTCTTGCCGAGCATCAAGGACTCACTGTCGTTGATACGTCTAAGACTAAAAGTCTTGCCTCTGCATGTTCAGGGCTTCAGCTACAGCCTCTCTCGGCCTGTTGTTTGATTTTCATGCATGGCAACAAACTGCTCTTGCATTTATCCCACGACTTCCTTTAGTTCCTCAATGTCAGGGTTGGGGTCTTCCCCTAAATCCACATAGGGCTCATCATGCCCCATGGCTCCTCGTGGAGGCAGATTTCCAAGTAGAGGGACCTCATCCAGAGTGCAGAGGTGGAAATTGACTGCTCAAGGGGTGGTCATGTTATCCAATAGTTGGGTTTCCCCCTTGTGATTCTTGGCTTTGGATTCTAGAAGTTATAGCCATTATTTGCATTGGTGAATTGAGATTCCTTGATATCAGCTCTCAATGAAAAGCATCAAAATGTTGACCAACGTTTTGGTCAATGAAACTGAGTCAAATTAAATGACAATGAAGTATTTCAAGAGCTGAATTCAAGTAAATGACAACAAATAATTTATAGTGGTTCGGCCCTAAGAGTTGGTAATGACCTACACCGACATGCACTTTTATCAATCAAGAAAGATCTCAAACTCAAGATCAGAAGAAAAATATTCAATTGAGTTTGCTATGCTTGAGAGAAAATACAGTTCGACACAGATTTTGTATGTAAAGTGCGCATGAGAGAATAATGACTGTGAGAGACCTCTATTCATAGAGTCCCTTAGTGGGCTATGGGCTAACAAGCATCAACTAGGCCCTACTTGTATAGTGTGGAATTGGTACAACTGATTACATAATAAAAGAATATGAAAATACATTCAAATATCGCTTACATAAATATCGCTTAAAATTCAGGTCATTGTTGTTATTTGATGCATTCTTCGAACAAGAACTCCCTTCGAGCAGCTTTGTGAAGTCAATGTGCCATCGACCAATCTCCTTCTGTTTGACTAGTAACCTTTGTGTAATAAGCTTCAATATCTTCAAGGTGGACAACTTCCTTTATGTTGTTATAGTACATTCAACAAGCTCATGAAGCTTGACCAGTACACGCAAACTTAATACTTTTTTTGCCACGTGTCATTTTCTTATGCCACATCATCATGTCCAATTTTTTGTTAAACATAACTGGTGTAACTCTTCTGATTTGTGAATCCTGTTTAGACGGAAAAATGACTAAACACCATTTCTCAATGAAAGGCAATGGAGCTTGTACACAACGATGTGTGTGGTCCAATTAATATAAAAGCTAGAGGTGGTTATGAGTATTTCGTCACTTTAATTGATGACTACTCAAGATGTGGACATACTTACCTAATGCTTAGGAAGTCAGAAACTTTTAGCAAGTTTAAAGACTTCAAAGATGAAGTTGAGAAGTAGTTAGGTAAGTCTCTTAAAATGCTTCAATCAGATCCAGGTGGTGAATGTTTGGATTTGGAATTCAAAGATTTCATCTGGAGCATGCAATTCTATCCCAACTCACAACATCTAGATCGCCACAACAAAATGGTGTTTCAACAATAAGAAACAGGATCTTGTCAGACTTGGTCAAGTCTATGTTAAGCTAATCATCTCTTCCTCTCACATTCTGGGGTAATGCACTTCAAAGGTGTCTTACATTTTGAATGTAGTCCCATAAAAGACATTAAGCAAGACGCCACTAGAGTTGTGGTATGGTAACAAACCTAGTTTATGCCATTTTCGCATTTGAGGTTGTCCCGCTAATGCTATAGACCTAAGTCAGGGAAACTTGACTCAAGGTCGGAAGTGTAAATTTTTGTGAGCTATGCTCTAGACACAGGAGGTGGTTACTTCTATAGTCAAAAGGACCAAAATTCATTAGTCTCCACAAATGCAACATTCCTTGAGCATGACTATATGACATACTATAAACCTCAGAGCAAAGTAGATTTGGAGGAACTCACTGCTGATCAAATTTCATCATCATCATCATTATCATGATCATTAAATGATAAACGAAAAACCAAAGAGGACACATTTCCTGAAAAGGAAGCCCTAGTGCAACGTTGTAGTGAGAGGGTTGTGAGACAACTTGTTCACTATGAACATGAAGCACACGTCCTTGTTTCTGACATAGACAAGGATGACCCATTGACCTTTAAAGAGGCAATGGAAGACCCAGAAATGGAAAAATGGCAAGAAGCCATGGACCAAGAAATGGATACGATGTATTCCAATTTTGTCTTGGAACTTGTAGACCCACCTTAAGAAGTCAGGTCCATTAGGTGTAAATAGATCTTCAAGAAGAAAATACGTGTTGATGGGAAAGTAGAGACTTTAAAGGCAAGGCTTCTAGCCAAAGGCTATGCATAGGGAGAGGGTGTCAATTATGAAGAGACATTTTCTCTATTTCCATGCTAAAATCCATATGCATTATGTTATCCATAGTAGCCATTTATGACTATTGTGGATGTCAAGACAATTTTTAAAATTGACTATTGTGGATGCCAAGATCCATATGGCCAATGGACGTCAAGACAATTTTTAAAATTGACAATTGTGGATGCCAAAAATCCACCAAGAAAAAAATCCCCAATACATGGTTAAAATACAAGGCTAAAGGTCACTTAGTCACATTATTAGGCTTAGACCTATACATCTTGTGAAACCAGGAGATTGTCCTAAGGGAAGCATCACCTTGTGAGCCGTGAAGTATGACCTTGCTAGGCTAAGAGGCCAAGCGACGCGTCACAAGAGGGCAGGTGCACAAGGGCCTCGCAGCAAGGGCCTCGCGCCATGCACCCCTCGGCCACACAGCAAGGGCCTCGCGCCATGCCCCCCTCGGCCACGCAGCAAGGGCCTCGCACCATGAATCCCTCGGCCATGCACCAAGGGCCTCGTGACAAGGGCCTCGCACCAAGCACCCCTCGCCACGCACCAAGGGCCTCGCGGCAAGGGCCTCGCGGCAAGGGCCTCGCGGCAAGGGCCTCGCGGCAAGGGCCTCGCGGCAAGGGCCTCGCGGCAAGGGCCTCGCGCCATGCACCCCTCAGCCATGCACCAAGGGCCTCGTGCCATGCATCCCTCAGCCACGCACCAAGGGCCTCGCGCCATGCACCCCTCGGCCACGCACCAAGTGCCTCGCGGCAAGGGCCTCGCGCCATGCACCCCTCGACCATGCACCAAGGGCCTCGCGCCATGCATCCCTCGCCCACGCACAAAGGGCCTCACGACAAGGGCCTCGCGCCAAGAACCCCTCGGCCACGCACCAAGGGCCTCGCGCCATGCACCCCTCGGCCACACACCAAGGGCCTCGCGGCATGGGGGATGCAAAGCAATGGTCTCGCAAGATGAGATCCTAATCTCATTCATAGGCGTCATGTCTCATCACATACGCAGCAGGCCTTACCTCTCTTCCTGAGGTAAGTGCCACCAACGGGGCACCGCTCCCCCTATGACATGAGGTGGGGAGTCAAGGGTCCCTCGGACATGTAGTCGAGGAAGGTCAGCAAAGGCCTCACAATGATTTGATATGAAGTCAGGAGAGATACGAAATGAGCCAACAGACCAAGAAGAGCTAGAGTACAGATAAAGTGTCCACGCCAGATGGGTAGTGGCAGTATAAGAATGGTACATGGTCAGGATTCCCTCAGCACGCTTATGAGGTCAGTACCCAACAAGTAATGGAGGCATAATATGGTACCAAGACAAGAGCACTTTTGCAGGCCCCTGACACGTACTAGAGCAGACCACCACTCTTCCAACACCACTACAACTTGTACTGCTATCCTGACAGTGTACTCATGTACTATTTTGTCTTGAGGGACCACTATGTACAAATGAGCCATTAGAGCTCCAATATAAATAGATGATCACCCCTCCAGAAAAGGGGTTGGAAAATTCATTGTATGCAGAGGCTATGAAGCAATATACATTTTTTACTCCATTGTTGATCGGTGTTTATCCTTCCATAAGTTCATTCTAAGTTCTTATCTAAACATCACCACACTTACCTTTGAGTTTTCCGATCTAATTTCGTTGACGAGATTTCGCCGTCAACAACTATCCTGATGAAAGTATCTATATGGTACAACTAGAAGGGTTTGTGAAGAAAGGGGAAGATCATAAGATGTGAAAATTGATAAAATCTGTTTATGAGTTGAAGCAAGCATCCACATCTTGGAACATTACCTTTGTAATATCCTCCTTTGCATCTTGTGGATATTTTAGTAATTTTTCCTGTGAGGGCAATTTGGTAATTTATATTGATGCATATGTGATATTTTTTTTTGAAAAAAAATCATGATAATATGTGATTTATTTCATGATTATGGTATGTATATGTATGCCAACAAGAAAACACGGTTCCTTCAAGTATCAGGGTTGTAAGTGCGGAAGATATTGGAAATTATAGGTTAAAGTATAATTATAAATCTTATGGTAGAGATTGTAATTTCTATAAGTTGAAACTATAAGTTTAAGGGGGAATTACGAAAATGACATAATGAATTGACATAAATGCTTAGAACATGTGTAAGATGGTAATATGACATTAGTGATTCTTTATAATTAGATAGAGAGAGGCTACGGTTAGGGTTAGGATCATAATCTCTCTTCTCTATGTCATATGCACAATCAAGAGATTTTCTCTGTTCTTTAATAGAATCACACACACAAACACATGTACTTTTGGAGGCTAGTAACAATTAAGGAGGAGGATCTTGGATTGAAGCATAACTGGTGGTCTAGAAGGAGTTGTGGAGGTTTGGACAATAAGATCCGGTAAGAACTAAATGTTACGAGTAATAGGCTATGTTTCATTGGAGTTTTAATGGAGTTTTATAATAGAAAGCATTATAGGTTGTTTAAATGGATTAGACATGAATGATAGGCTATATTTAGTCTATATTTTGTGTGGAATTGAGTTATAATGGTTGAGGATGATGTTACAATCAATTCAGAGTCAAAAATCGTAAATTTGGTTTGACCTGGTCGATTAGCATGCCCTAGCTGGTCAACCGCCTTGGAATAAGAAAATTCAGAAAAAAAGTTTTAGTAATTTATGCATAAATTTTTCCTCAGGTATTGGATTTTGATGTTCTTTATATGGTTCGAAAGCTTATTTAAAGACCTAAAAGTATATGGCATATCCTTACCCTAGTTTAGGATCCTTTAATGCTAAAATTTTGAGACAAAGTGGTGTCTTGTTGAGTAAGGGAAAAAGGACAGCAAGGAGTTGTAATTTGATGGGATTCCAATGGAATGGTTTGGGGCCTTTGTAATTGAACTTTAAGGACTTTCTTAAGGTCCTAGAAAGTCTAATGGAGTTTTCATAAAGTCTTATATGATTTACGGTCTCTAAGTTCAAGCTTGTGCATTGTTTGTCTTAAGACGTTCTAAAGGATACTTGAATGGAACAAGGAATGAGTTTTGGAGCGCTGCTGGACCTTAGGTAAGAAGAGTTGTCATTGTAACACAGGGTGTGCATTAAATGCACAAATGGTATGTATATATGATCTAATTATGTATATGTATGGTTATGGTTATGATTTTGTCATGTATGTTATGCCTTTATGAATATTGTATGTTTATGTAAGTTGTTGCATGCTTATGTTAATATGGGAGTGTGAATATACTTAAGCAGAGTTGCTATGACCTAAGTTTATGCTATGATGTCCTTTGACGTTTTGTAAGATGTTGGGCAGATTGTTATTAGAACAGGTAGGTTTCTGAGGTCCCAGAGATTTAGGGTGGGACTCCACTCGCTACTATAAACTGTCAACACTAGCTTACTTATGTTGTTTGTTTGTTGTATGTTTGTGTGACATGATTATGTCATGATAAAATGCATGCTTACGTTTCTCATGCCCAGTTGTATAGTTTACCAAATCAACATTGGTTTATGGCTGGAATGGCATCGGTAATACGTGTTATGATTGTATTATGATATGTTATGATACACTACGATTATGTGATATTATGTTAGGATATAAAATGCTTTGATAATGTAATGATCATGATATGTTGAGTTATGCTATGAGAATGATATAATAAGAGAGGAATTATTATTGAACTCTATTTATGTTAAGGTATAGTTATGAATAGTATATGTTATAGGTTGTGATAATTTGAACTAGTTTATGTTTTATGTCTTGTGTTATTGGGCTTTGGGGTTGTGACCTACAATTGTTGGGCATTAGCTCATGGGTACTCTATGTTGTAGGTAAAAGCGAAAGCGTAATAGATGAGGCGATGAGTGGGAGCAAGCTCAGCCTGATGTGCGCATGTTGTGAATGGTTGACCTTGGGGTCAAGGGGTTACTACTAATGCATTATTGTTTTAAAAGGTGTTTAAAATTTGGTTTTATGTTGTGTCTCAAACCATGTATTTTTTACTTACGTTATGCATATAAAAGATTATTTGTTTTAAATATCGAGATCTCGAATCACATGTTTTGTAAAAGGTGTTTTTGTTCATGTTTGTTCTAAAAAAGTTTCACTTTTGTTTTGTTTCTTAAATAATGTAAACATTATTTTACTTAAATATGGAGTATTTAGTAAATTTATTTGTTTTAAGTCGGATCGTTACATTTGGTATCAGAGAAATTATTTTAACGTTCCTGTAGACCCTCACGATATCCACATGAAGACCAAGAAGACTCGACTCATCGAATTGTAAGTTTTAGTTCTTAAGTTTGTTGTTTTTCTTTTGTTTTTTTTTTCACACATTTGTATTGCATGTCAACACATATTTAGTAAGAGTAGACTTAATAATTTGTATGTTTTTATGATGGTCTGGGTTAGTGTGATTGGAAGCCACATGTGAGAAAGATTGAGTATGTGATTATGGAAGAGGGTTGAATGGTGTTGTGTTCAACGAGACACACTACGTTCAACGTGTCGTGCTGTGTGTTATTTTTAGGCATGACCGTGATAGTTTGATAGAGAGATGTTGTATCAGTTAATTAGATAAGAAGTTATGTTCTATAATTGAGATGTTATAGTTAAGCGGAAATCCAAAGCAATATAAGGATAGAAGTATAGTGTCAAAATGAAGTGTTGTCATGATATAGTTATGGTTAACAAGCGCATGTGAGTGGTTAGACATTATGAGATTGTTCTAAGGATAAATATTTCACTTGTTTATAAGATTAAGTTTGATTATTTACATGAGGAATAACAATAAAATGTATCAGGAAACCAGTTTGGTCGTTATTTAATGGAATGGCCTAAGGTGATTCAGTATAGTAGACTGAGGATAGACGACAAGAAAAGACTTTTTATAGTAACTCGTTGTCTTTGGCTTGGGAGTTAGTATGTAGAGTCCAAGAACTTTACTTAGCTAAGATAGATAATAGTATGATAGTATTTATAGCATTATCTTTGTTACTGTGGATTTTTGGTTCAGACCGGGAATTATTTGGACACTCATAGTAGTACTTATAGATTTTCTAAGCTTAATCTATAGTTTAAGAATATTAAGTATAACCTAAGGTTTGATTAATGTGACTGATATTAAAGATTATATTTATTATATTATAAGGTTTAGACATCAACCAATAGGATTTTAAGCACATGTTATGAATGGTAATTAAGGATTAAGTATTTTTGAGGATTAAATTAAATTAAGGTAAAGTTTGAATGATATAGGGTCAGTCAGCAGCTTTGAATACGTTAAAGGCTTAGTCAAGGCTGTTTACTCCATTCAAACTTAGCTAAAAATGTGTAATTTCGTGTTTAATTATTCAGCGAGTGCCGATATATCGCAGCTATAGGGGGCGATATGTCGCAGCACGTAGATACGGAAAACACGAAACGATGCACGGTCGCCTCGGGCATACTGGCCCAGGCGATATATCGCCTACAGGGGGCGATATATCGCCTCCTTCAGCATGAATTCAAACTCTTTTGAATTCTTCTCCTTTCAGCCATTCAAACTCCTTCAACAGTCCAGCATCTTTTGAACGAGTCTTCAGCCTCTGCTGAACGATTATTCAAATGATTTTCACCTAAAAAGCCATTATTTTTATTCAAGTAAAATCAAGATCCTTTCATCTCCAAACTCTATAAATAGGACCTAGTACCCAGCCATTATTCACCTTTTACTCTAAGTTCAGAAGCTGCAAGTGCTAGGAGAGTGTGAGAGTTAAACACCTGGGTTTGGGAAATCATAAGCTTAAACATCATAAGCTTATCAAACACTTTGGGAAGTGAGGTTCTATAGTATTTCGGTTGAGGTGTAGATTGGTCTTTCAAGTCTTTGAGGTAACCAAAACTCTAGTTCCTTTCTGTATTATGTTATTTTCTTCCTCATAGTCTTCTACTCAATCTCTAACCATAATCTTTATTTTGGTTAGGGAATCCAAGTTCTTAAGTACATAAGTTGTGGTAAGCATGTTTCTCAAATGGTTTAGTCTTCCCATTTTCCTTTTCATCTCTTTTCTTCTTTCAACTCACTCGTGTTCATTATGGTTTTAGGAGTGTTCCAAAAGTCCCAACTCAGTCCATTATATCCCGGTAACTTTGGTAAGGAAAATAGGCTAGAATCAATATGTTATCTATATGTTTTATGTTATTAATGTGTTATGATATGTATATGTGTATGTTTGTAGGCTTGGGCATATGACCCATATGACTAACAAGACCCCAAAAGGGTTATGGGCATATGACCTACTTAGCTAGTAGGACCCCACTAATCCCATGGGCATATGCTTGTTTAGTCTATGGGACCCCAAGTAATAATGGCCATTATAATAAGTGTATGTTATATGTATTATGTTAAGTCTTTATGTTTTCTTATGAAATTATGGTTATGTTTATGTCTATGTGTTAGATTTTCCTTGCTGGGCATTAGGCTCATTCCTTTCTGTTTATGTGCAGGAAATAAGCTTTAGCGGCGGAAAGATTCGTGATGCTTAGAGGATGTGTATCGATGGTGAATGGAGTCAAGGGGCCGAGCGTTATTCGATTCGAGGATGTAGTCTTATTTATGTTTTTATGGTTTTTAAATGTATTTTTCCGTATTTTCTATGTAACCCTTTTTACTTTAAGTTATTTTTGTTTTAAAGACAATGGGTACCCATATCCTACCTATTTTATGAAAGTAACCTTTGTTTCCACAAGTTTATAATAAATTATGGTATTTCCGCAAAAATGTAAGTTTTATGTATAGATTCGTTAATGGTCCAAATAGTCTAGATTAGTGGGTCGTTACAGTTGGTATCAGAGCAAACGGTTCCTTCGCATGAAGTTCTCCTCGATACACATGCTCAAAGCTCCGAATCGGACCGCCAAGTAAGTGTTTAAGTTACAAGTTACTTTGTCTATATGTATAGCTAACAACTTTAGTGTTTATGTTTTCAGTTAAGAATGAACGGAGCTTTAAGCAATGAGGATATCCGAGCCATTAAGGCTTTAAAAAGAATAAGGGAGCCAAGAAACACCGTAGGAGCACTAGAAAAGATCACCCAAAGATTGATCTTGTTCCACAAAGAGATAGGTCACCTTCAAGAGTCTAAGCAAATCATGATGAGAGCTGCAGAACAATATGTCCTAGTAATTAGGCTTTTAAAAGATTTTCCTTCTGCAATTTTAACTTTAGAAGAAATATGAGAGAATATAAATAATGATGATGACTTACAAGCAGCCCTAAGATATTATTCTCTCATACTTAAGTTCACCTATGATTTAGAGTTTCAATTCACTAATGAGCAACAACATAGGATCTTCTTGAATCTTCCCCGAGGAAATTTTGAGGCTCAAGACAACGATGATTATAAGGAGATAGATGGTGATATGTTAGATGAAGGATCGGATGTAGAAGACCCCGATTTTTAGAATAGCTAGTTTTTCATTATTTGTTTTGTTTGTTTATTTCTTTCTTTATTTATGATTGTAATAAGTGAAAATCTTTTTCCAAATTGATTTCATGTTATTTTATTTTCATGTATGAGTTTGATTTTACTTTTGCAATCATAATAAGTAATAAATAAAATGAATAATGACTAAGTTCAGTGAGGGTGGATACAAATCAATGAACCAAGTTTCTTTATTGAGAGTTAGGGGGCCTTAGTAGTGGGAACGATTTTACTGATCCCAGCCCTCCCTCAATATGGTTAACTTTGGAACAAAGATAAGTTTCGAGCCTGAGAATTAAGTCATATAGGATGATTAGAAACACACTTAGAAAATAAAGATGACTTGTTTTTCTAAGTATAGAAACCCACTCTAATAATAAATAAAGACCTATATAATTTTTCATAAGAAGTCATAATAAATAGGTCCGAGATATGTTTGTTTTAGAATAAGTTTTTGCCTTAGAGCCTATTAGGGTAAGTTCTAACAAGTTCTCGACTGTTAGAACTTTTGGTGAAGATGTCGCTCCGAAGATCTGCACGCACCAACGGAAACGCCTCCAACGTTGTTCCAACGACCAATGATGCCCTCCAGTTCGCAGAAGAGAAGTACGTGCTACTACTAGCCGCAACGCGCCGACACCGTCAGCTGACAACACCGCGGAAATCGCTAGATGGTGACAACAAGTCGAGGAACTCTTGCAGCAACAACGTCAACAGGCGCAGACTCAGCCTCAGCCTCCGCCGCAACCGCAGCCGCAGCTACAACAAATGGCCCTAGCACCCCAACAAGTTGGTCCATATGGGGGATGGCCAGTGACGAACTACGCGCCACATCCAGTACCGAATATGGAGTCAGTGTATGAAAGGTTCCGCAAGCAGCACGCTCCAAACTTCGAAGGGACTATAGACCCCTTTGAGGCAGAAGAGTGGCTAAGGAATGTGGAGCCAATTCTCACGCACATGAACCTCAGTAATACGGACCGCATATCCTGCGTCTCGTCATTACTCAGGAAGGATGACAGAATATGGTGGGACTTAGTTCAGCAGACTAACGATGTCACCACCATGATATGGACAAGATTTGTGGAGCTGTTCCACAAGAAGTATTACACCTCGGCAGTCACCGCTGATGATAAAAGAATATGCTCGTCAGTTTAACAGATTAGTCAAGTTTGCACCAAAGTTGGTCCCAACCGACTTTACGAGGTTGACCAAGTTCGTCAGAGGACTTAGACCAAAGATGGAATTAGGGGTTAAGTTAGCAAACCTGGGAACCACTACCTATGCCAATGTTCTAGAAACAGCAATCGAAGTAGAAAGGATTCTGATGAATGAGAAGAAGGATTAAACGATGGTTCCAGACCAAAGTCTTTGCATTGACCCAAGGAGGAACCCATGCTAGTAACAAGGATTTACAGGTCAGATCCTATCCTCGATAGTATATGTTCTAGTATCGCTTGATTGGTAGCTGTATACTCGTAGATCTCGTTAGGAATGATAGAAAAACTAGACAGACCTAGTGAAAGATTTAGAACTAGGTTTGTAACCGAGTTGCCTTCGGGCAAAGTAGTTCTATCATCACGAATAGTACGAGGCGACCGCGTAGTCCGGAAGCTTGTCCCATGAAGCATCGTCTCTGGCCGTCAGGAGTCTCGAACATCACCTTCTTGCGTTTGCTGTCGATCGTTGCGCCATGCCGTGCTAGCCGATCCATGCCTAGTATTACGTCAAAGTCCTTGATCACTAGCTCTATCAGGTCTCCTTCTAGTTCTATGGCCTCAATCTTGATCGGTACGCCTCGTACTATTCGTGAAGAAGAAGGACGGAAGTATGCGAATGTGCATAGACTATCATGAGCTGAACAAAGTAACGATTAAGAACAAGTACCCGCTACCTCGAATTGATGATTTGTTTGATCAACTTCGAGGCGCGACTGTATTTTCTAAGATCGATTTACGGTCCGGGTATCATCAGCTCAAGGTAAAGGGAGAAGATATTCCTAAGACAGCCTTTAGGACTCGTTATGGACATTACGAGTTCTTGGTTATGTCTTTTGGTCTTACTAACGCACCAGCCGCGTTTATGGACTTAATGAATAGAGTCTTCAAGGATTACTCAGATAAATTTGTCGTTGTATTCATCGACGATATCTTAGTATACTCCAAGGATGAAGTAGAGCACGAGGAACATTTGAAGATGATTTTGACGCGATTGAAGGAGCATCAACTCTACGCGAAGTTCAAGAAATGCGAGTTTTGGCTCTCACAAGTGGCGTTCCTCGGGCACATCTTATCGAAAGACGGAGTTGCAGTAGATCCATCGAAGGTAGAGGCCGTGAAGGATTGGCCTAGACCAAAGAATGCGTCGGAAGTAAGAAGCTTCTTAGGGCTAGCAGGTTACTATAGAAAGTTTGTAGAGGGCTCTTCTAAGATAGCCACTCCACTCACCAACCTGACCCAGAAGCAACAAAAGTTTAACTGGAACGATAAGTGTGAAGAAAGCTTCCAGTTGCTTAAGGATAAGCTTTGCTCAACACCAGTATTTAGTGTACCGACACCCGACGATAAGTTCGTTGTCTAATGCGATGCATCAAAGCTAGGATTGGGATGCGTGTTGATGCAAAAATGACAAGGTGATAGCCTACGCCTCACGTCAGTTGAAGGAGTATGAACAACGCTATCCAACTCACGATATGGAGTTGGCAGCGGTGGTCGTTGCATTGAAAATCTGGTGCCATTATCTTTACGGAGAACGGTGCGAGATTTATACGGACCACAAGAGTTTAAAATACTTCTTTACGCAGAAGGAGCTCAACATGAGGCAGCGCAGGTGGATAGAATTAGTCAAGGATTACGACTGCGAAATCCTATACCACCCAGGGAAGGCGAACGTAGTTGCCGATGCGCTTAGTAGGAAAAGCTATGAGAACTTAGCAGACTTATCTGGAATAGAAAAGCCGCTATAGCAGGAGCTTATCAGTACCAGAATAGAAGTGGTTGTAGGCAAGCTGGCTAACTTGTCTATCCAATCAAATCTGCTAGAGGACATACGGATTGGTCAGAGACATGAGGAATCGCTAGCACCACACATGGATGCAGTCAGAAAAGGCAAGACTACAGATTTCTCAATATCCAGTAAAGGTTTATTGAGATATAAGGATCGGGTATGCGTGCCAGACGATCAAAGTATCAAGAAGACGATCCTAGAAGAAGCGCACAATACCCCGTACTCAGTTTATCCAGGGTCTACCAAGATGACTCATGGCATCAAGGCAGTCTATTGGTGGCCAGGGATGAAGAAGGACATAGCGGAGTATGTATCTAAGTGTCTGGTATGCCAGCAAGTTAAGGCGGAGCATCAGCGGCCTGCAGGATTATTGCAACCGCTTAGCATACTGGAATGGAAGTGGGACGATATAGCCATGGACTTCGTGACGGGTCTGCCAAAGACTAATAAGCAGCATGATTCCGCTTGGATAGTCATAGATAGACTGACCAAGTCGGCTCATTTTCTGCCTATTAGAATGTCATGCACGGCAGACCAATATGCAGACATCTACATCCAAGAGATCGTACGATTGCATGGAATCCCCAAGACTATGGTGTCAGATAGAGGATCAATATTTACGTCAAGATTTTGGAGAAACTTACAGTGAGATATGGGTACTAAGTTAAGCCTTAGTACAGCTTTCCATCCTCAGACAGATGGGTAGTCTGAGCGTACGATTCAGATTTTAGAGGATATGCTACGCGCGTGTATACTTGATTTAGGAGGATCGTGGAACAAGTACTTACCACTGATCAAGTTCTCGTACAAACAACTGCTACCAGTCAACGATCGGAATGGCACCTTATGAGTTACTATATGGACGAAGGTACCGATCACCTTTGCACTAGGACGAGGTAGGAGAAAGGCAGCTTCTAAGGCCCGAAGCTGTTAGACAAGCTCAAGAAGCAGTAACGCTTATTAGACAGCGTATGCTGGCTGCTCAAAGCCGTCAGAAAAGCTATGCGGATACCAAGCGACGCGATGTGGAATTCCAAGTTGGAGATCAAGTCTTCATGAAGATATCTCCTATGAAAAGTGTCAAGCGGTTCGGAAAGAAAGGCAAGCTTAGTCCCCGATTCATAGGTCCTTTTAGATATTGGACAAAGTGGGAACAGTTGCGTATAGACTAGCCCTACCGCCAGCACTAGCTGATAGTCACAACGTCTTCCACATCTCAATGATACGCAAATATGTGTCAGACCCATCTCACGTCCTCAAGTACGATACAATAGCACTCCAGAAAGACTTAAGTTATGAGGAACAACCGGTTAGCATCCTAGATAGAGGGATGAAGTAGTTACGGTTTAAGAGCTTTCCTATAGTCAAAGTCCTATGGAGCAATAGTTTTGAATGCGAGGCAACGTGGGAGTTGGAGGAGGACATGCAAGGCCGGTATCCGGAGTTATGTGATAAGTAAATTTCGAGGACGAAATTCTTTTTAGTAGGGGAGAATTGTAGAGTCCAAGAACTTTACTTAGCTAAGATAGATAATAGTATGATAGTATTTATAGCATTATCTTTGTTACTGTGGATTTTTGGTTCAGACCGGGAATTATTTGGACACTCATAGTAGTACTTATAGATTTTCTAAGCTTAATCTATAGTTTAAGAATATTAAGTATAACCTAAGGTTTGATTAATGTGACTGATATTAAAGATTATATTTATTATATTATAAGGTTTAGACATCAACCAATAGGATTTTAAGCACATGTTATGAATGGTAATTAAGGATTAAGTATTTTTGAGGATTAAATTAAATTAAGGTAAAGTTTGAATGATATAGGGTCAGTCAGCAGCTTTGAATACGTTAAAGGCTTAGTCAAGGCTGTTTACTCCATTCAAACTTAGCTAAAAATGTGTAATTTCGTGTTTAATTATTCAGCGAGTGCCGATATATCGCAGCTATAGGGGGCGATATGTCGCAGCACGTAGATACGGAAAACACGAAACGATGCACGGTCGCCTCGGGCATACTGGCCCAGGCGATATATCGCCTACAGGGGGCGATATATCGCCTCCTTCAGCATGAATTCAAACTCTTTTGAATTCTTCTCCTTTCAGCCATTCAAACTCCTTCAACAGTCCAGCATCTTTTGAACGAGTCTTCAGCCTCTGCTGAACGATTATTCAAATGATTTTCACCTAAAAAGCCATTATTTTTATTCAAGTAAAATCAAGATCCTTTCATCTCCAAACTCTATAAATAGGACCTAGTACCCAGCCATTATTCACCTTTTACTCTAAGTTCAGAAGCTGCAAGTGCTAGGAGAGTGTGAGAGTTAAACACCTGGGTTTGGGAAATCATAAGCTTAAACATCATAAGCTTATCAAACACTTTGGGAAGTGAGGTTCTATAGTATTTCGGTTGAGGTGTAGATTGGTCTTTCAAGTCTTTGAGGTAACCAAAACTCTAGTTCCTTTCTGTATTATGTTATTTTCTTCCTCATAGTCTTCTACTCAATCTCTAACCATAATCTTTATTTTGGTTAGGGAATCCAAGTTCTTAAGTACATAAGTTGTGGTAAGCATGTTTCTCAAATGGTTTAGTCTTCCCATTTTCCTTTTCATCTCTTTTCTTCTTTCAACTCACTCGTGTTCATTATGGTTTTAGGAGTGTTCCAAAAGTCCCAACTCAGTCCATTATATCCCGGTAACTTTGGTAAGGAAAATAGGCTAGAATCAATATGTTATCTATATGTTTTATGTTATTAATGTGTTATGATATGTATATGTGTATGTTTGTAGGCTTGGGCATATGACCCATATGACTAACAAGACCCCAAAAGGGTTATGGGCATATGACCTACTTAGCTAGTAGGACCCCACTAATCCCATGGGCATATGCTTGTTTAGTCTATGGGACCCCAAGTAATAATGGCCATTATAATAAGTGTATGTTATATGTATTATGTTAAGTCTTTATGTTTTCTTATGAAATTATGGTTATGTTTATGTCTATGTGTTAGATTTTCCTTGCTGGGCATTAGGCTCATTCCTTTCTGTTTATGTGCAGGAAATAAGCTTTAGCGGCGGAAAGATTCGTGATGCTTAGAGGATGTGTATCGATGGTGAATGGAGTCAAGGGGCCGAGCGTTATTCGATTCGAGGATGTAGTCTTATTTATGTTTTTATGGTTTTTAAATGTATTTTTCCGTATTTTCTATGTAACCCTTTTTACTTTAAGTTATTTTTGTTTTAAAGACAATGGGTACCCATATCCTACCTATTTTATGAAAGTAACCTTTGTTTCCACAAGTTTATAATAAATTATGGTATTTCCGCAAAAATGTAAGTTTTATGTATAGATTCGTTAATGGTCCAAATAGTCTAGATTAGTGGGTCGTTACATAGTAAGAGTCAACTTGTAAATATTTAATGGATAAAAATGTGTCAAGTGACATTAAGAGGAAGTTAGGTGTGTGCATTTGTGTGGTGAGGCCACTAGGTCCCTCATTGACCGAAATTGTTTGAGGATGGGCATAATCCTTTATCACTCTACACTTATGGTGTGCTTTGGTATGTGTGTTATATGTGCTATATATGGTTTTGCATGTATGATTATTGTTGTTGTTTCGCTAGTGTTTTTAGTTAGTTTGTAGATTATTTTGTATGTTTGATTTTTGGTTGTCAACAATTTGTGGAATGATGCTATGTTCAGTTCAACGTGTCTTTGTTGAGAGAAGTTAGCCAAAGGAGGCAGAGAAGGCGATCAGTCAGCTCTTACGACCTAAGGAAAAAGGGATGTTGTTTAGACATTGAGAAACTATTAGACCTCAAGATGAGAGGTAGAATCATCCAAGGCAAGTTACTCCTCAGGCGTAGGTTGAGCATGATCGGAATGCCCTTGATATTATCCTAGTCACAAAGACTGTTGAATGTCACTCATTACAGTTTTAGATTTAATGATTGAGAAGGAGTCGAGTGGTTAGGAAATGAGGGATTGTTTGGCTAGATGGTAACGATGAACTAGTGACACAAGGACTAGCCGATAGGAGAAGGAAATCCTATTCGCGAGTACCATAGACATGGGGGTTTATCTATAAAGGATGCTGATTCACGCTTTGATGCGGTATGAAAAATGGATGGGAAGCCAACAAGTACATGGTATATGTATTTTCACATGGAGTTTAAGACATATTATTTAGTAAGCTCAGAGCTTTAGATGGAAGGTTTCCAAGAGTAAGTTGGATGAACACATCGAGTAGGATTGCCAGAGTCAGTTGACTCAGGATAAGCAATGAGCTAAGAATCATAAAGGATTTGGTTACGATAAGGAACAAAGTTATCAATTAAGTTCAGCTTTGTAGGCGAAGCTAAAATCTAGGATGTTTAGGAAATGATGGAGTGGAAAAGAGAATACACTATTAAGGACAACAATAATTAATAAGGACGAAGACGACCCAAAAGTTCGTTGATGATCAAGTAAAGATCGGGTGTGATGGGAGGCAGTGGAAATAATCCCATAACGATTGCAATTTTTCAAATTAAAGGAGTTTGCACAGTGAAAGGTGAGACGACCAATCAATGAAGAAAGACATTAAGTATAAAAAAGGATTAAGTACCTCTACTTTGAAATAATAATAAGGATGATAATAAAGTGCTAAGCACTCAATACAAAGGAGACGACAAACAACCACAAGTGAATGAAGCAGACCAGACAACGACAACGGAAGATTTACACAAGAGGAGAGATCATTACATAAAACACAACGCATAAGCTTACTACATGACATGATCGATATGAGCACACGAAGGATGCTCAAGAAATGGAGGTGTAACTTTTTCACATGGAATGATAGAGGAAACGAACATATGGATAATTGCACGAAATCATCAAGATTCCATGTAATGCCCCACGTCACTATGGCTACTTCTTGGAATGACGACTGGACCTGCAAACCAACACGAGTCTTTCCAGCATGCTTTGTCCTCACTTGCACGCTTCCTGGGAAAACTTCCCAGGAGGTCACCCATCAAAATATTGCTCCAGGTCAATCACACTTAACTTTGGAGTTCTCAAGTGATGGGCTACCAAAAAGAAGATGCATCTTGTTGGCATAGGTAGTACCCATCAATCCTTTTAAGCCTTCTTCAACTGTGTAGTCCCATACCTACACAGTCTTAGAATCATCACACTTGACCTTCCCCAGGCGATGTGGGATTGTACAAATTTTTACCCAGTCTTTCCCCCTTACGGATCACGGGATTCTGACTGTCACATTTCACTTTTGACGATAAGGATATGGGGAGCACATAACCAAAAGGAGAAACAAGAACAGAGGAGCATACGACATTGATTTAGGCGCAATGACCAAAGAGCTTTTAGGGATATGGGTTATGGATTAAGATTGAAGTGATTGCAACTGTTTTGGAGGAGTCTAAGGCAATATGAATATGTCAAAACTATAGTAAGGTGAAAGGAACTGTGATTGCAAGAAAGGACAAAGGTGCTACAAAACCATGATATATGAAGGAATATATTTTGGAAACAATTTATACTTAGATAGTATGGACTTTTAAAATAGACTAATTGGACAAAGATGCCGATAGTTTATGGATATGATAGACGATATTATCAAGGCATGAAGATATTGTAGACTCGTTACAAAGGATTGAAACCCAGTGTGGGGAAGAAACTTGATAATGAGTAACTTGTAGAGATGTTAGAACTCATGAAAGTATTAGAGAAAGATCTAGACAAAGAAGGTGTTATGTGTTGACCCAAGATTTGGCCAACTGACACGGAGTCAGAATATGCTTGATATGAATGAAAGAGATGAGAAGAACATAATGACAAAAGTAAATAAGACACAGTATTTTATAGTGGTTCGGCCCCAGGATCTGGTAATGACCTACGTCCACTTAGAATGATATTGATATAAAAACCAGAAGAGTGATCAAAGAACTAGGGTTCAATGAGTTTCACCACTTTCTGAAGAACAATACAATATTCCTAGGATAATTACTATAATCTCTCACGGTTCCAAAAGCCAAAAAGTTTTTTCTTCCCTTGAGCTATCTCTTGCTATTTATAGGCTCAAGGGGGATTACAAAAGATTGTTACAAATATTCTTTCCTGAATAATTGGATACTCAGGAGATTGTGTGAGATAAATTCGGGATTCATAAAGATCTTCCCATTAATGTCGCCTTGTATATGGAACTATCGACTAGACTAGTCGCAGGTAAGACAGGCTTGCACTGCTTCTAATGTGTCCTCTGGTCGATACTCTAGCAGAACGTTTCCAGGTGTCAGCCACGTGTCCAGGGATCACTTGCCACGTCACCAATGCTAATTTTATGGATAACATTATGGTTTTCTAAAGAATTCAAGGTAACAAGATTCATTAGTGAGGACAATATATTTATTTATGGAATAACGTGGGTTAATTTTTGTAAAAGACAATCGTTATGAATTGATCTCAGAATTGGAAACAAAGGAAAATAATTTAAGTTTTACAGATTGCAGATTTGGATAGGATTTGTAAAAGATTTAAGACTATCTTCAAGAATTGTCGATAATTTTAGAAATCAATGGCTATAAAGATTAATGACAGCTTAGACCTTTGTTATTGGATGAAAGGATAAGTGAAGGATAGACCCGTGTTCTAAGAAACACGGTACATATTCAGTTTTGGATTGTACCATATTATAATGTATGTATGAACAATTTTTAAGCTACTGTTGTACATAACAAGTGATAAAATTCAGACAACATCTTAAGCAGTGGGATAAAGGAGGATTTTACCCACTTGATCGATAGGGCACATCAAAAGCAAGGAATTTAGAAAGGTCAGAAGTTAATGACTACTTTTGAGGGTTAGTAGAAAAGCCAAATACATGGACTAAGAACTTGGACGAGTACAGTTGGATTAATAAATTGAAAGATTTACAAAATGTAACAAGTACTTCTGTAAGTGTCTCTATAGAAAGCTATGATAAGCTGGAAGGAAAACTAGGATGGGCTTTATGAGCCTTAGGTGTTTCTTAAAAGAATTAGTGAACACCTGATGTTAGAAGGTATTTAAGGTGGAATCTATTGAAATTTATACCATATGTATGTTAGGTGGTTGCATGATCTAATTTTTAAGGGGATATGAATTAAGAGGATATACCTTGCAACTCAATAAGGATTCTAGACAAAATGACAAGTATGAAGTATATATGTAAATGTTATGGATACTAAGGAGCTGTAGAGAAAGCTTCATTGGTTATGAAATTGGAAATATGGCAACAGTTTCTGAAATATGAAGTAAAACCGGTATAGATGGGATATTACTAGAACATACAAAAAAGTGGTAGGAATATCAAGTAGCAAATAAGTTGAAAATTAAGGAAAGAAGAAGTGATATAGTGAGCAAAACCCGACAATGTATATGGGAATATGTTGGTTATAATTGTACATGGTTGCAGTAATTAGCCAAGATATATTGTGATGATCCTGAGTACTGGGGATCAGTTTTGATGAGAAGATCCTATGAAATTTTAAGGTGACAATGAAATTTTAAGTTGTTAGATACTCTCGAGGATGAGGATGTAACGACCCAAAATTGCTAATAGGGCTTAGTGCCTTGATTAGCATGCTAGGAGGGCATAATTGGTTTATATGTGTGTTTAATTGGTTAAATGTGTGACTATGTGGCATGCATGATTAATACGATTATATGAATATATGATATGCATGTTTATGAGTATTAGATATGCATGTGGGCCCTTTATAGCTTATACATGCATATTTGTAATTTTGGTCCGTTGAGGGCATAAATGTGATTTTATGTGAAAAATGGTTGAGACCGCATTATTATGTGGACATATTTGCAGTACATGGCTCGAGGCGATCCTAGTGAGTGGATTAGCGAAATAGTCAAAGCGGGGTTTAAATACCCAGCTTGGGGGAGCTTGGGGGTATTTTGGGAATGTAGAGAATATTTTGGGGTTTATTGGGTAATGAATAAATATTTGGTAATTAATTGGACACGACAGGATTAATTGGTTAATAGTAGGAACACTCGAGGAATTAGCGGGAACCGGGAGCGGAATGACCATTTTACTCCTAGAGACAATTAGAGAACTAATAGGCTTAAATGGGAAAAATAGTCTTTTGCTGGGTTAGGATATACTCAGAAGGCTTAGGAAATAAACTAGAATTCTTTTTCTCATCACCTACACGTTCCTCTATCACTCTCTCTAGAAAAACTCAAGTGAACTTGGAGAATTAAAGGAGACTAAGCTGGGAAATTGAGCTAGGAGATTGGAGGAAGCTAAGATGGAATTTGTCAGAGTTTTGCTGAGGGTCTAAGGCGCAATTGAGGTAAGAAATTCATACTGAGCATGTTGAAAATTCTGTTGAATCATGTTAGAATTTGAGTTGCATGAGGCTTAGTTTTGTTGTCTAATTTTGGGGTTGAATTTGAGTGTCTAATAGAAGTAATAACTGATTATGAGTTGGGTATAACGTTTAGACCAAAGGGGTGGGAATTTTGGGTTTGAATCTGGGTTTCGTTTCTGGATTGAGATGAAAATTTGGGGTTGGAATCGTGGGAAAATGCTGAGAAAAGGTTATTTTTCTGGGTTTAGGGGCTCGGGTCGCGGCCTTGTTCTTTAGGTGCCGCGACCTGCATGAAGATTTTAGGCTGGGAGCCTCTGTTCGTCAGGCGCGTGCCACGACTCGGGGAGTGCAGGTCGCGACCCGTGTCCCCCAGCAGGGGGGATTTGATCTCTTTTTGAGGGCGGGTCGTGGCCCTCAAGGGAAAGTCGCGACCCTAATTGGGGAATTAAGGGAATTCGAACCTAAGCGCTCAGGACGATTTCTACTACCCGGTTTAATAGAAATCGTGGTCCCAAAGGCTAGCTATTATTTTTCTAAGTATTTAGTTGGATTTAGAATTGATGATTACCCATTGATACTGTGACTAGGTTTATCTCTAAGGCTCAGGACTGGGGATCGTGCTCGGGACCGTTTTATATTCTCCGCTCGGGTTCTAGGTAAGAAAACTGCACCCCTGTGTGGTTGTGAATGGGATTGAGGTTCCCAATTATTGATTGCTAGTACTGTTTGTTTGTAAGATTGATGTGATATACAGGAATGAACGGCCTAAGTAAGCCGGGGCTGACGGTAAACGTACTGAGCGTAGCCTGGCCAACCCTGATTATTTGTGAACTTTAAGATTATGTGTTTATCATTGATTGTTTAAATATTTGTACTATGTTTTATGGTTAAATTGAATGAGTTAAGCTTGATTGAATAACATTATTGCAACATGTATCTGCTGTTTTCTTTAGTTTTCTTGCTGAGCCTTGGCTCACGGGTGCTACATGGTGCAGGTAAAGGTAAATGGAAGCTGGACCAGCCATGAGTTGGAAAGCTCTGGGGGCGAGGTGTACATTGCCAGTAGCTTGTCCACCACGGTCGAGGGAAAGTACCGGGCAAAGCATTAAAATTTGTATTTTGCCATTAGAGTGGCTTTTGGTTGTATAAAACTTTTGAGAGTTGTAAATTATCACTTTTACCCTGTTTTTGGGATCCCATGTATTAAACATCCGTTTTAATGAAAATTGACCGTTTATGTTCAAAATATTTTATTCAAATGACTGGATTAGCAAGTCTTGCACTACTTCCAATACACAGTGTAACGATCTTGGTTATCCAGGGCGTTACAGAGGGAATATTGAGATATTATGGTATAGGAATTTTGAGGACGAAATCCTTTTTAAAGGGGGATAGTTGTGATATCTGCCTTTGCATCTTGTGGGTATTTTGATAATTTGGAATGTGAGGGCATTTTGGAAATTTATGTTGATGCATATGTGTTTTTTTTAAAAAAAAAATCATGATAATATGTGATTTATTTCATGATTAAGGTATGTATATGTATGAGAGTGGCAAAACACGATTCCTTCAAGTATCAGGGGCGTAAGTGCAAAAGATATTGGAAATTATGGGTTGAAGTATAATTATAAATCTTGTGGTAGAGATTGTAAGTTCCGTAAGTTAAGACTATAAGTTAAGGGGGAATTACTTAAAAGGGACTAATGAATTGACACAAAGGCCTAGATCAAGGGTAAGATGGTAATTTGACTAATGAATTTTTGCATAACGTTTTACGTGGGTATTGGATTTTAATGTTCTTTATATGGTTGGAATGCTTATTTAAAGACCTACAATTTTATGCTATAAACTCACTCTATTTTGGAATCCTTTGAAGCTAAAAGTTTTAGACAAAGTGATGTCTTCATGAATAATGGAAAAAGGACAACAAGGAGTTGTAATATGATGTGATTATGATAGAATGGTTTAGGGCCTTTGTAATTGGAGTTTTATGGCTTTCATAAGGCTGTTAGGATTCCTAGAAAGTCTAAAGGGGTTTGCATAACGTCTAATATGATGTATGGTCTCTAAGTTCAAGCTTGTTCGTTGTTTGACTTAGGAATTTCTAAAGGATACTTGAATGGAACAAGGAACGTGTTTTGAAGTGCTATTGGACATTAGGTAAGAAGAGTGGTCATTGTAACAAAAGTTGTGCATTGAAGGAGCAACTGTTATGTATATGTTATCTAATTATGTATATGTATGGCTATGGTGATGGTTTTTCATGTATGTTATGACTTTATGAATATTGCATGCTTATGTACGTTGTTGCTTGCTTACATTGATATGTGTAACACCCTACTACACCAGTATAGTTACACTGTGTGTTTAAAATTATGCTAGAATCTTTAAGCGAGTCATTTGGATTAAAAGGTGTAATTAGGGTTAATTAAAATTTGCTAAAAAATATTTTGGTCAAACGAATGCTACTTTTCATGAAAATATTTTGTATGTACACGGGATCCCAAAAAAGAGTTTATAATTGATACAAGTGAAAACAAGCAAGGTACATAATAGTCGTCCTAAGCGACAAAACAACTAAACCCCAGTCCTCCAAAAGAAGTCTCAATCATGGCGGTCGAGCAGGCCGCATATGTACACGCCACCCCCAAAGCTCTCCAACTCAATGCTGGTCCAGCTTCCCCTTGCCCTTACTTGCACCACGTACCACCCGTGAGCCAAGGTCCATCAAGAAAACTCAATTAAGCATACAGACAATCAACAAACTATAATTATAAATAGCTTGCTTTATAATTATAAACAATTCTAAGCAATATTCAATCTATTTATGCGGCCTTAGGACCACCCAAGTGCGCACCGCACTTGTTTCGTTCAGCCAGATATAGATCCGGACAGACGTAACTCATGCTCTAGTCTTTTTTCAAGCGACCATAGGGTCGTACCAGTGCCTACTGCACTTCCAAATATAAATAGACATACATTACATACATAACTGTACTATGTAAAGCATTGTTATTCACACTCAAAAAATATATTTCAAGATAGAGTTATAGCCATGCTCAATCACAGGAGCTCAAGCCCTAATTTTAACAAGGGTGTTGTTTTCTTACATAAGTACGATCCTGATCTTGAGCCTTGCAGAAATCTAGTCACAACATAAACATATTCCTATTAGGGATTGAATATAAATCTCGAGGCTCACCCCAAACCCCAACTTATAGAGCTACTATTCCCAGTTTTCGGGATGTTAGAAACTTCCCCGAGCCCCAAGTGGGACCCCTAATGGATCCTCGAATCTCCCGAGCCCTAATCCTAAAATCAACAAAACCAGTTTTCGGGGCACCTAGCGCAGTTTTGCCTGCCCAGGCGCGGTTGCGCCGCAAACCTAAAAATCCCAAATCAAAACCCAATTCCTAAGGTTTTGGGAACCTAGCGCGGTCACATTAGGTTGCTAGGAACCCAAAATTACCTAGAAACTCAAGTGTTCTTCCCCAAATTCAAGAACCGCAATTCCCCTATAAAACCAGACCTAAAACTTGACCAAAATAGATATTTCCAGTAGGCTACATACCACAAAACATATCATATAACTTAAATAAACTACTAACAACATCAAATTAACACAGAAACACACCAAAATTCCATAGAACATAATTTTCCATCTCATAGTTCCAAGCTTCAAAAACCCCACTTTACAGTCCAAAAACCCCACCTCAAATAACAAGACCAACAACCAATAGATCCTATAAATAGATTTCTACACTCAACTCACCCACAGACACAACGTAAAAACATCAATTCAAGCTTTAACTAACGAAATTCCCAAAAGTGATCAAGAACCATGAAGAACACCAAGAGCACAAACCTTATGGGTGAAATCCTTGATTTCCAATGAGAGAGTATGGTCCTAGCTGCTGCTAAACCCTTCTTTAATGCTCAATTTTCCTTCAAAATCTTCAAAGTTGCTTCAACACTTAGCTTTTGGATGGAATTGTTGTAGAGAACTCAAGACAACCAAAACTAGAGATAGTGTAAGAGAGAGAGAAGGCTAGAACATGTAAGGAGGGACTAAGTTTTAGACTTAGTCAATTTGTCTAATTCCTTGGTTGAAGACACTTTTGCCCCGTACTTCGACAAAATCCTTAAGCTACTCCCACTAAACCTCAAATTACACTTAAAATTCTCAATCACATCAAAATATAAATATTTTTCCCAACTATACCTCACATTCCAAAAATTCCAAAAATATGCAAAGTTACTAAAATAACCCTTGGCTCCCCCGAGCCGGGTATATTTCCTCGTCGTGTCTTTTTCTACTAAACTACTTGTAAGGATTGACTCATGCCGAATCTTACAAATATATCCAAATAATAATGTGGTCTCAATCACATAACACATATAATCACAATTATACCCTAAACTGGTCAAAATTACGAAAAATGTCATTTTCATCAAAAAACGCGCTCATAAGCATAATGAATACGCATAAAAATGTATAAGCAGTCATATCATAATATAACTCATATATTCCACATAATCACCCATATATTCAATTAAATTCACACAATTCACATATAAATTCAATTATGCCCTCCCGGCACGCTAATCAAGGCACTAAGCCTTATTGGCAAATTTGAGACTTTACAACTATCCCCTTCTAATAGGAATTTCGTCCTTGAAATTTACTTGAATAGCTTGGGATACTAATTCCGCATATCTGGCTTTAGATCTCAGGCCGCTTCCTCAACCATGATGTTTCTCCATAAAACTTTCACTAGAGGAATTTTCTTGTTCCTCAAAACCTTGACTTTTCTATCTTGGATCTGAACCGGGCGCTCCTCATAAGACAAATCTGTCTGTATCTCCAACTCCTCATAACCCAGCACATGGGTCGTCTCCGACACATACTTCTGAAGCATTGAGACGTGAAACACATCATGGACTTTTGATAATGACGGGGGCAAGGCCAATCTATAGGCTACCTGCCCGATCCTTTCTAGGATCTCAAAAGGTCCCACAATTCTAGGGCTCAACTTGCCCTTCCTCCCAAACCGTTTTACCCCTCGCAATGGTGAAACTTGAAGAAAGACGTGGTCCCTAACTAGAACTCCACATTCCTACGCTTAGGGTCAGCGTAGCTTTTCAGTATACTTTGTGAGGCAGCATTTGAGCTCTGTTCTTATCAATAGCCTCACTAGTTCACTGAACCATCTCAGGACCCAAGTACTTCTTCTCCCCTATTTCATCCCAATGTATGTGTGACATACACTTCATGCCATACAACATCTCATATGGAGCTACTCTAATCGGTGATTGATAGTTGTTGCTGTAAGAAAACTCAATCAACGAAAAATACTTACTCCAGGACCCCTTGAAATCTAATACACATGTCCTAAGCATGTCCTCTAGTATCTGAATCGTCCTCTTAGATTGCCTGTCTATCTGAGAATGGTAAGCTTCATCAAACTTCAACTGAATCCCCATAGACTTCTGCAGGCTTCCACAAAACTTGGAGGTAAAGATGGGATCTTGGTCTGACACTACAGATTTGGAACCCCATGGAGACGTACAAGCTCCCTCACATACAGTTCTGCATATTGGTCCACGGTAAAGTTTGTTCTCATAGGCAGAAAATGACTTGACTTGGTATATCTGTCTACAATTACCCATACCAAGTCATGTTGCCCCACTGTTCTAGGAAAGTCCCTACAAAGTACATAGTAACGTCTTCCCACTTCCACTCCAGAATACCTAAAGGCTATAACAACCTCGCTGGTCACTGGTGTTCAGCCTTCACCTGCTAACAGGTTAGGCACCTTGCCACATAGTCAATCACATCTCTCTTCATCCCATGCCACCAATACAAAGACCTTAGGTCTTGATATATCTTTGTGGTGCCTAGTTGTAATTAATATGGTGTAGTATGAGATTCATGAAGAATCTCCCGTCTAATACCCACGTTCTTCGAAACACAAATTTGATCCTTGTATCTGAACAAACTTGTCTCTGTAACAGAATAATCCTTAGCTACTCCATCTAGGACGTCCTCTCTAGGCTTTATCAATTGGGAATCATTCATCTGGCTCTCTTGTATTCTCTCCAAAAGAGTGGACTGCAAGGTAATATTGGCCAACTGGCCCACCACCAACTATATCCCCGCTCTAGCCATGTCTTCTGCCAATTCCTTAGATATCTACTTTGAATTGAACAACTGCCCTAGACCTCTCCAACATAAAGCATCAAAAACTACATTGGCTTTCCCTAGATGGTAATGTAGAGTCCCAGAATGTTTACTTAGTAGTAGTAGTAGTAGTAGTAGTAGTAGTAGTAGTAGTAGTAGTAGCAGTAGCAGTAGCAGTAGCAGTAGCAGTAGCAGTAGTAGTAGTAGTAGTAGCAGTAGTAGTAGTAGCAACATCAGTAGTAGAAGCAGCAGCAGCAGCAACAGTAGTAGTAGTAGTAGTAGCAGTAGTAGCAGTAGCAGTAGTAGCAGTAGGAGTAGTAGCAGTAGGAGTAGTAGCAGTAGCAGTAGCAGTAGCAGTAGTAGTAGCAGTACCAGTTGTTATCCAGATTTCCGGATAGCGTTTAGATTGATGTCCTCGGGGAAGCAGAATTACCAATGTCTTTCGCGGTAGGTGACCAGAACTCGCGGGTGGACAGAAAGGCTTCGCCTCTCCCGTTTAGTTTCCGGATTACTCTTTCAAGCAAACACGACACGGAGGCTCGTCGACCCTCTCGGACTCCCGAAGGGGTATCCTTCAGGGAAGCTCCTTCCAGGAGGAGCTCTTCAAGTGGTCTTCGCGGAAACAGTTCCGTGCCTCGCACGGAACAAAACCAAGCGGTCGAGTCATGGAGGAGGCATATTTGGAATGATATCCACCTGACACAGGATCCCGCCTGACACGCCCGACAGGTCAAAGCCGCACACATCCCAGCACGCCTAAGGGTACCTTTTCGCCTACTGTTCCGCTGACAACTTGGAAAAGACGGCTGACTTTGTGTGTTCCCCATACTTTCACGTAAATATACCCACATAGAGTCTTGTAGCCATGCTACTACAGTAATTGTATCCCCTATTTATGGCTGGTGTAATTAAGACTCATGTACGTAGAGAAAAACCCTAATCCAAAACCCTAGCTATAAAGACCCCTTCATTTTACAAGAAGAGGGACGGCCAACAAATCACAGAGCAAGAACTCTACTAAAATCTCTCTAGCTTCATCTTCTTCAAGAGAACCCGAGAGAAACACTGTAAGTGTGTGAAGTTCTTGTACACCAGCCATCTTACTGTAATCCTTTCCAAGTATAATAACATCGACTCGTGGACTAGGGCTTGTTAACGCCTGAACCACGTAAAAACACTGTTTGTTTAGTTACATTTCAGCACTTCTACAGTTCTTATCTTTTTATTATTCTGTTTGTATTCGTTTCTGAAAAACTCGGTAAACATTTTGGTGCTTTCATTGAGAGCTGTAGGAAGTTGTTAGTCAGCTCTTTTTCTGTGTACGTTTTTTGTATTCACTTCGTGCTAAAGAGATGGTGACTACGAGAAAATCCGCGGTTGACAAAAATGCTAGGGTCAACCCCGATACTGCGATGGAAGATGCGGTGCAAAGCGAACCCTTGGACTACCAAGGTGAAGACCCGACATCCCGCCAGGATCGGGTCAGTACCGAAGATACGACATACTTAGAAGACGAAGAAGACTATGTCCAAGACGGTTATTACAAGGACGGCTGCTACTATGAGAAGGACCCAGAACTGGTCCAAGTAGCCGAAGAACTGGAGGTCACCAAAGCCAAGCTTGCTGAGCAGGAGCGCCTCTCCGAAAAAATGCAGCGCATGATGGAGCGCCTCCAAAGCAAGTTCGGAGACCTAGGCGACTCAGACGAGGACGCCTCTGTTTTAGGTGGTGCTGATACCGCTATGCCGGATCCAGCCGCTGCTGGACCATCCAAAGCCGCCCCTAACAAGGGCAAAGAAAAAGTTGGAGAGCCTGTACGGTCTGACGCCCCTGCACCTCCTAAAGGCGTGAATCACCAGGCCGACTGCCCCCCCCCCCCCCCCCCCCCCCCCCGCGCGCAGAAGGTCTCTGGCGCTCCTAAGCCCAGACGTCCTTCAGCCTCAAGGGGGCACTCCGTGCCTAAAGGGCCCGGTGCTAAGGCACCCAGGCCTAGGGGAAGGAACAACCGCCCCAGTGATTTCGTCAACCAGGACGGTCGGGCTGCGAACTCGCACTCCGAAGATAGCTGGTCCACTGTGGACCTAAGAAGAAGGTTGGAGGCCAAGAATGAAAAGGCCAAAGGAGAAAAGGCCCGGCCTCGCGGAGATGACCTCCGAAATCATATTAATGACAAGCTCCGGGGACGTGACCTCCCGGAGAGTGATACGAAGAGGCTCGAGGAACAGATTGCTGCCTTGACCAAGCTGGTCCGGAAGCAAAGTGGGGCCCTGTCAGACTCTGAGGAGGAAGACCTGGAACCATGTATTCAGAGGATCGCGGAAACGTCCCTCCCGGATAACTTCAAAATGCCTCACATAGAATTATATGATGGGAGGACAGACCCGCGTACCCACCTAGCTAAATACAACAAAATGATGCAAGTGGCGCGTGTCAGTGAGGACGCCAAATGCATGTGCTTCTCACTCACCCTTACCAAGTCCGCGGAGGACTGGTGGAAAAGATTAGCTCCCGGATCAATCCACAGTTGGAAGGAGCTAACAGTCCGCGTTTAGGAGGCAGTTCATTGCTGCCCGCGACCACGACATGGAGGTTGGTTCCTTAACCAACACAATGCTGCCAACCCAATGAGAACCTCAAAGCATTCAGAGAATGATGGAAGCTGCTGCAAAGACCAAGGTCAGCGATGACATGAAGCTGATCGCCCTTCAATCGGGCCTTACTGTCGGCTCCCTGCTATGGGGGGAAATGCAAAGGAGACGGGCAGAAACGCTGTCCGAATTCATGTCAAAAGCTCAGGGAATCATCAACCTTGAGGATGCCTACCAACAGGCTTTTGGAGTTCCCCCGGCTCCAACGCCTTCCGTGACTGCGCCGAGCTTTGCTTCGCAAGCTCCCGCACCAGCCCTCACGCTTCCAGGAGCCCAATTCACTCCAAGTGTGTATGGGCCTTCCGCGTCTGCTCGGACGCCGAGTCAAACCCATTTCTCTGGGTACGGAGCTGTACAAACCGGATGTAGTATCGCTCCTGGCATGCCGCAGCCGCAAGCGGAAGGCCCAGAACGAAATTTGAGCCAATCGCAGAGCAAACGAAGCGGAAGAAACTCCAACCGGGGAGACCATTCAAAGAAGCCCCGGAAGGACTATGAGCCCAAGTTCACGGAATATACCAGTTTGATAGACTCGCGAGAGAATGTCTATCGGGCGACCTGTAATATGGTCAACTACAGGAAGCCCCCGAAAGTGTCTCACGGAGGAAGGCGTCCGCGAGACTCCAATAAGAGGTGTGAGTTCCACGGAGACGTGGGCACACCACGAACGAGTGCCTTCAGCTGAAGGATGAGATCGAGTCCCTGGCAAGAGCGGGACACCTCGGTTAGTGGGTGAGGATACCCATTATCTATCCCGGACAGGGGTAGTTCACGGAGCTGCATATTCCCCGGTACAGAGGGGGACGCTAGCGCTCCTGGAGCCGGTCACCCCCAAGCTCCCGGGTCTCAGTTCCCAGCGCTTCCTGCTCCAACCGCCCCGACACCCATTGCCTTGTTGGCTCCAGGACCGGGCAACCCATATCTGCCCGGCCTTGCTCCGCCACCCGTTGACGGACACGTAGCCACCATTTCCAGAGGACCGCACCTTGCCGGAAGCACCCGCCAACTCCCAGAAGAGGTACTTGAGGGGAGTTAGAACACACCGGGGAGATGTGCCGCCTTGGTTCACGAATGATGGACCTTCCCATCACCTTCACGGAGGACGACGCTCGACATGTGCACTTCCCCCACAACGATCCCCTCGTGGTGGAAGCCCAGATTTCCAATAAGAAGGTCTCACGGATCTTGGTCGATAACGGAAGCTCCGTAAACATCCTCTTCAAAGACGCCTTCCACGCGATCGGATTAACCGAGACAGACCTGACCCCATGCCCCATCCAGCTTCAAGGGTTCAATGGGGACGCACTCATGCCATTAGGCAAAATTCAACTTCCAGTCACCCGCAGAGGAGAAAGCGACGCTTGTGCCTTCAAGCACAGCACATTCGTCGTGGTCGACTGCCCCACGACGTATAATGCCATCTTAGGCCGACCGGTCCTAATCGATTGTGGGGCCATAACCTCGATACGCCACTTATGCTTGAAGTTTCCATGCGACGATGGGCGTATTGGCACCCTCCGAGGAGACCAACGAAGTGCACGGAGCTGTTATAATGTCTCCGTCCGATCCGTCTACACGGTCCAGGAGACGTTTGCTGCCATTCCTTTGGCGGAAGAATTACCAGAAACTGGGGGTGCTCAGGAGGCATACTTTGACGAACTCGACCCAAGAGTGGGAATCGAGAAAGCAATAGAGTCGATGGAGGAAGTCGAAGAGGTGATCCTCAACCCGGGAGATCCCACCAAAGTCATTCAGGTGGGGAAAAACCTGCCGTCGGCCATTCGAGATAAGATCGTGGCCACTGTGAAGAATAATCAGGATATCCTGGCATGGTGCCACGCTGATATGACGGGGATTAATCCTAATGTTGCGTGCCACGCACTCAACATAGACCCATCTGCAACTCCAATTCGCCAAAAGAGGAGGCTGTTAGACCCAGTGAGGGCCGAAGCCGTCAAAGCTGAAGTGGACAAGTTAATGTCCATAGGCTTTCTCCAGGAGTCACACTATCCCGTGTGGTTGGCCAACCCAGTTCTGGTCCCGAAACCCGATGGGTCCTGGAGAATGTGCATTGACTTCACGGACCTAAACAAAGCCTGCCCGAAAGATTGTTTCCCTCTTCCGCGAATCGATCAGATGGTAGACGCTACTTCCGGGTACGAACTCTTATCCTTCATGGATGCGTACTCCGGATACAACCAGATCAAGATGCATGTCGCGGACCAGGAACACACCAGCTTCCTCACGGACAAAGGTGTCTACTGTTACGTGGTCATGCCTTTTGGTTTGAAGAATGTTGGGGCGACGTACCAGCGTCTAGTAAACAGGATGTTCAAGGACCAACTGGGGAGGAACATGGAGGTGTACGTGGACGACATGTTGGTAAAGTCCAAGACCTCCGGGGACCACAGTGACGACCTTGAGGAAGCTTTCGCCGTGATCCGAAAGTACGGAATGAAACTGAATCAAAAGAAATGTACTTTCGGGGTCTCGTCTGGGAAGTTCCTCGGTTTCATTGTCAGCTCCCGCGGAGTGGAAGCCAACCCTGAGAAAATTAAGGCGTTCATAGATATGCCTTCCCCCCGGAAGCATAAGGATGTCCAGAGTGTTACCGGAAGGATAGCTGCTCTCAACCGCTTCGTATCCAAGGCCACTGACAAGTGTATCCCCTTCTTCAACGTGTTGCGAGGAAACAAGAAGTTCGAGTGGACCCCCGAATGCAAAGAAGCCTTCCAACACCTCAAGGAACATTTAACCCGAGCTCCCATTCTGTCCAAACCTGTCGAAGGAGAGGCGTTGTTCTTATACTTAGCCGTGACTGAGCACGCAGTGAGTGCCGCTCTCGTCCGGGAAGATGGCCGTATCCAGCTCCCTGTGTATTACGTAAGCAAGAGGTTATTGGACGCTGAGTCCAGATATTCAATGATCGAAAAACTCTCCCTCTGCTTGCTAATTGCTTCGCGGAAGCTGAGGCCATATTTCCAGGCGCACACCATCAAAGTACTCACCAATCACCCTCTCCGACAAGTCTTGCAAAAACCCGAGTCTTCTGGCAGATTGCTTAAGTGGGCCATGGAACTGAGCCAGTTCGACATCCACTACCAACCACGTGTTTCCATAAAAGGTCAAGCTCTCGCGGACTTTATTGTGGAATGCTCGGGAATGAATGACCTCCCGGAAGATCCTGTCCCGGAACTTCCCACCTGGAAGGTCTATGTAGACGGAGCCTCAAATGAAAAAGGAGCTAGAGCAGGGGTCATCCTAATATCTCCCCAAGGGCATCAGCTCCAGAGCGCCATCCGTTTCGCGTTCCCAGCATCCAACAACGAGGCAGAACACGAAGCCATGATAGCTGGATTACGACTGGCCAGAGAAGTCGGAGCCCAAAAAATCGAAGTATACAGCGACTCCCTACTTGTGGTAAACCAAATATCCGGGGAATACCAGACGAAGGGCGAAAAAATGGCTGCCTACGTGTCTCTCTCCCGCGGCCTACTGCAGCATTTCAAAGGCTACCAAATCCGCCAGGTCCCCCGGGACCAGAACTCACTCGCGGACACGCTGGCCAAGCTTGCAACGGACCCGGAGATTGAACAGTATGGCCTAGTCCCCATCGGGCACTTAGAAGCCCCCAGTACTGAGACACGAAGGATAAACGCCATCATCGACCATTCCCACTCCTGGATAGGACCCATCCTCAGATTTCTCACCACCGGAGAGCTCCCCACTGATAAAGCTGACGTAAGGAAGCTCCAATATCAAGCTCCCCGATACGTGGTTATGGATGGAAAGCTTTACCGCAGGGGGTTGTCCATACCCTTCCTTAGGTGTGTTGCCGGAACCGAAGTCAGCGCCATCATCCATGAGGTTCACGGAGGCTTCTGTGGCGATCATACCTCCGGGCTGAGCCTCTCCAAAAAGATCCTTCGACAAGGATACTTCTGGCCCACCATGAAGAAGGATTGTGTGGATTATGTCAGGAAATGTGAGCAGTGCCAGAGGTACGCCAAGGTTCCGCGAGCGCTGCCTACAGAAATTACCTTAATGACCAGCCCCTGGCCGTTCGCCGTTTGGGGCATTGACCTAGTAGGTTCCCTCCCAACTGGAAAGGGTGGAGTGAAGTATGCCATAGTCGCGGTAGACTACTTCACCAAATGGGCTGAAGCTGAACCTATGAACACGGTCACATCTAAAAAAGCACTGGACTTTGTCATCAGGAATATAGTGTGTCGTTTTGGGCTTCCACGAAAAATTGTGTCCGACAACGGAAAGCAATTTGACAGTGAACACTTCACGAACTTCTGTGCTTCGCATGGAATTATCAAAAGCTTTTCCGCAGTCGCCAGACCCCAAGCTAATGGGCAAGTGGAGGCTGTAAACAAAATATTAAAGACCACGTTGAAGAAAAAACTCCAAGCCTGCAAGGCTCACTGGCCGGAAGAACTTCCGCGAGTACTTTGGGCCTATCGCACAACAGAGAGAACTTCGACGGGGCACACGCCTTATTCCATGACCTTCGGTTGCGAGGCCGTCATCCCAGTAGAAACTATGATCCCCTCTCACAGGCAAGATACCTACGACCCTACCCGGAACCATGCCCTTCTCCAGGAGTCCTTGGACATGATCGAAGAGCTTCGGGAGCAGTCGCAGGTCCAACTAAAAATGTACCAAGGCAAGATAGCCCGACACTTTAACACGAGAGTCAAGAGCCGTACATTCGAAGTTGGGGATCTTGTCCTACGGAGAGTATTTCCTGCTACGCAGGATCCGGGAGTGGGAGTCCTCGGACCCAACTGGGAAGGCCCCTACGAAGTCCAAGAAAAAGTGGGCCATGGGACGTATCACTTAAAGAGACTCGACGGATCTAAAGTCCCGCGCGCCTGGAACGCGGAGCACCTCCGCCGTTACTACCAGTAGGCCCCGGACCATCTAGTCGGAAGTCCTTGGTGAAATTAGCAAAAGTGAAAAATGTGGAAATAATCCTCTCTGTTGTAAAACTCACGCCTAGCAGGCTAATTTAATGAAACACGGAGAGATTCACTCCGCTTTTACTGCACTTTTTATCCCTGTGTTCAAAGCTGCGTTTTAACAAGTGACCACGCGGTCCGGAGACGTCCGGACCCCACGCTCACTTGGGGGAGTATACATGGATAAGGCATAGCCATACGCCCCTTGAACAAAACGTACACAGAACACCACTTATGTGCTAGCATTGTGTTTGAAAATTTTAAATTGTTTGAAATGTTTAAATTGTTAAGCTTAGGTTTATTTGTTGCCATGAACATGCTTGCATTACGTGTCATATGTGCATTATGTGCTTATGTGAAAATTGCCATGGAAATGCCTGCCATTATGTATCATGAAAATTATCTCCTGTGTAGCCCAGCGATGGACAGGACTGGGGGTTGAGGCACGTTCATAGAGCTACGCCGAAACACCCCCAACTCCTTGACAAGTCCTTTGCAGAATACTCCGCGATCGCTGTAGAGCTTTGCTTCGCAAGCTCCAGCTCCGGGTCCCGCAAGGCGAAAGATGGCAAGATCCGCGATCGCTGTAGAGCTTTGCTTCGCAAGCTCCAGCTCCGGGCCCCGCAAGGCGAAAGATGGCAAGATCCGTGATCGCTGTAGAGCTCTGCTTCGCAAGCTCCAGCTCCGGGTCCCGCAAGGCGAAAGATGGCAAGATCCGCGACCGTTGTAAGCCTTGCTTCGCAGGCTCCAGCTCCGGATCTCACAAAATAATGCATGGCGAGCTCCTCGACCATTGCAAGTTTCAGCTCCAGGAGCAGACATGGTCGATCCCCCACTCACAGCAGGCCTTGCTTCGCAAAGCCCCTGCTCCGGGATCACACCTGGTGGGCGTGGCGATTTCCCCGACAGCAACGAGCCTTGCCTCGCAGGGCTCCATGCCAGGTCCCTGGAGTCAGCCACCATGAGGTTCGCAACAACAGTTAGTTTTGCTTCGCAAAGATCTAACCTTAAGTCTAGCGACGCTCACCAAAAGAACTCCCGTTCCAAACCATGGAACGACTCACCAAAGCAATCCCAGCGAACAGTATAACTACAAGTCCCGGGATTGGCTATTTGCCTTAGGAAAGCTAAAATACGGTGAAAGGAGCCTGGCCGTTGGAACCAGGAAACCTTCGTAACCTAGAAAATACGTGGGAAAAGACATCAGCCGTTACAGCTTCAAGTGGGAAGTGCATAGGTTTTGGCCGTTGGAACCAAAACCTCATGCGCCCCTACAACAGTTTCTACCGTATAAAAGTCTACCCTAAGCGCAAAGATAAATAAAGAACTCGGCAGAAAAGAAAGGAGAATGCTATAATTATGGAAAATATGTCCGCAATGAAAAACTCAAATGAAAAATAATTAAAGATAAAACCCCTTCAAGCATTGGGGGTAGCTGCAGCTTCCACGACCGCGGCCTCGGGGGCATCGACTTCAATTGAGGCTGGCGGAGTCGGCTCATTGGAAGGCGGAACTTTGTCACGGGAAGGTTCAGAGGTCCCCGCCTCTCCGGGATCTCCCGCCTCAGGGGCTCCAGCACGTTCGTCAATGTTGTAAGTTTGGACGTACGCCTCTGGGCCTTGATCCCACACGAGTAGCTTCTCCCTCATGGCTTCGGCATCCTCTCCCAGATAGCCTAGTACCTCCGGGTTCACTTTCTAGAGTTGATGCATGAGGACCACATGCGATATATTAATCGTCCTATTCAGTATCACCTCACCATCCTCCTTCTCCTTCAAGCGCTCCGCCTCGGAGGTTGCCAGCTGTGCCTCCGCGACAGCTAATTGAGCCCTTACTTTGTCCATCTCGGCCTTGGAGGCATCCCGCTCCCCCTTAAGAGAATCAATCTCCTTGCGCTGCTCCCTATTTTGGTTCAGCACGGATTGCTTCTCGGTCACATGCCCCCTGGCAGTGAATTGCAAGGCCCCGATCTCTTTATCCTTCTCGGCGAGCCCCAACTGCAGCATAGACACGAGATCCCTGCTCCTCTTATGGAGTTGCTCCTCCTCGTGCAGCTTACTCTGAAGAGTGGAATATTCCTCTTGCTGTTTAAGGAGGAGATCATTTTTTGATTGCAAGCGGGCTTCCAAGGTATCCTTCTCCACCCTGGCTTGGGACAGCTCTTCCCGGAGCTTGGAGTTTTCGGCCTTCATCCCATCCGACCGCTGTCTAAACTCATTCTCTGCCTTGGCCCGGTACTCTTGATATTTGGCAAGATATTTCTTGTCCGCCTCTTCCTCAGCCGTGCGCCGGGCCTGATCAATCTTCTCCGAAGCCTCCAAGGCCTGTTGGGTCAGTTTCTGCTTCTCCGCCTCCAAGGCCTGGCGAGCCAGCTGGCTCTCCTCCAGCTGAACCAGAACTGCACCAATCTCCCGGAACGAGCGTTTCGCGATCATAGAGGCCTGCAAGGAAAGACAACAGAATGAGTTAAGCCGGACCAAAAGACAGATGATCCCAAAACACAACAACTGACGGCTTACCCCGGACAATTGCTGCTTCACGGCATGTGTCAGCAACAGCGGATCCTTACTGCTACTGATGGCCCATTTCTCAGAATTGAGCTCGCACAAGCTCAGGGCCATGTCCTCCATCATCTCCGCTCCGAACGGCGCCAATGCACGTCCAAGCCTAGGCACCAGCCTCTTCTCCAAGGCTGGGCCATCCAAAACCGCTCCAGCCGGGTGAAGAGACCGCACCCCCTCGGCCAACTCAGCTCTCTTCACGGCAGACAAGTTGTCTGCCCTTCCCTGGGTAATGGCCTTCTCAGCCTCCAACCGTCTCTTCAAAAAATTATCGGCCCGTCTTACACCCTCCAGGAGGGCAGCGGGGAAACGGGTTGGTTTCTGCGGGAAGTGGAACTTCAGGCTAGGCAGAGGAAGGTTTGTTGGCTGAGAAGAAGGAGACCCCGAAAGGGTGGACTCCCTTTGGGCTGGAGGAGGAGGCAGACGGGGTATTAAGGCCCCGGTCTGTTGCTTTTGCTGCTGCAGCAGCGGAAGTAATTGCCCTTGTTGTTGCTGCTGGTTTGGATGTTGTAGTTGCTGCCGCTGTGGCGTTGGTGATTGTCTCTGTTGTTCTTGTTGCTGCTGTTGTTGTGGTTGTGGTTGCTGTCGTTGCTGTTGTTGTTGCCTTCGACCAGGAGAAGAGTGTCTAAGGCGTTTCTTCTTAGCGCCCTCAGCATCTTCTCCGGGACGCTTGCTCACCCCGGTTGTCTTCACGGGGAACACAAGCCCTTCCCCGTCGCTGCTGCTACTCGAGACCATCATAGTCTCGGAAGGCCCGTCGGCAGGAGACTTCTCTACCCCCGGAGACGCTTGCGCCTCGCCACTTGTCTTCTTGGGGGAGGCAGCTTTACCTCCCCTACCAGCCTTGGTCTTCCGTCCTTTCCCCGTGGACGGGTCTTGGCTGGTTGCAGCCTTCTTAATGAGCAAAGTAACCCTCCCCAACATCTTGGCTTCTGGATACTCTGCAAGAAACGTACAAAGCAAGGTTAACGAACCAACAAGCAATGAGAAAGAAGATAAGCGGAAGACAAGACAATCAACAACATAAAAGCACAAGCAAGCCCGCCAGCAGGGAACAAGAAACAAGAAAAAGAAAAGTTTGAAAGGGACGACCATGCACGAGAAACGTGGATGGCCTTCCCCGAGCAAAACAAAACACCGCTTCCTGCTCCAGGAAGCTCTCGTACTCCTTGAAGTCCGGGAATGACATGCTGAGGGAAGAAGGGTCAACCATGATGACACCTTCTGGCAGACTACCGTCACTCAGACACCCGAGGAGCTCATCTACCCTATCGCAATATCTGTCAAAAGGTATCCTACGCGGATCTAGCCTAAGGAAGCGGGGATCGAACCCCATCTGAGAGGTCCGGGAAACCTCAGACAGGCTGGGGGTGTGGATCAATCGAAAACTAGTCTTACCTCTCCCGGAGGTACTAGCCCCCGGAGCCCCTTCGTTAGGGTAAGCCGCGACGTGGCGGGTCTCGATCTCCTCTTCCTCCGGCTGGGGGTCGGGGAACCTCTCCGCCCAACTAGGAGATAAAGTATTCTCGTCCCGGGCTGCTTGGTTGATCACCTTGGACAGCTCCAGGGCAATCTGCTCCCGGATGTCGGCAGACACCTGACTTTGCCCCCTGCCACTCACTGGCTCGATGTTTTGGAAAGAGGCGAGTAGCCCATACTCCCTCAAAGATTCGGAGGTCACAAGTCCCTCCACTTTCAACTCTTCCTCAGAAAGCCCTTCGTAGAACTTGGACCTCCTTATCATCTCCGCACAGCGAGGTGTCCGCGGAACGACTTCTGCAAAATTCAAATACAAGCATTAGAGATCCTCCCAAAAGGCAAATCAAACGCAAAGAAACAAAGTTGAAAAGGAGAGGAAGGAGCACTTACCAGGGATTTTGAAGTCCAAAGATAGGGCTGGCACCCTCTTCAGCGGGAAGCCAGTCGTCAGGAACCAGTACTCCCGGAGGTCTGGAACCCTCGCGGTATGACAGGTGGGGCACATCACGTCCGGGTGCCTTTCCAGCCTGTAAAACCCCACCTTTTCTGAATGACCCCTCATAGGCTGAGACTTCAACCCGTAGAAGTACAGCACCTCCTCCGGGGTAGGAGCTTCCAGTTTCCGGGACTTGCAAAAGATGAACCACCCCGCTAGGAGCTTGTAGCTGGGAGGAATCAACTGGAAGGGGGCAATCCCCGCCTTCACATAGAAATTGGCAAAGTAACTTCTTAGGGGCAAGTGCGCCCCACACACTATGTGTGCCCAGCTCCAGGCACCAAAGCCCTCGTGACTCTGGCTAGCCGACTCGCCCAGCACCGACAGACGGTGCCACATCAGACCTGGGATGTTCTTCAGGCCTGCCTCGGAGGAATACAGCTCCAGCATGCCATAATTCCTGAAAAGGTTCGGCTTTTGGTCCATCTCCCAGATTGAACTATTGGAAGTCGGTGGGCTAGCCGCGACCACTTTCGCCTTTCCTTTCCCCTTTGCACCAGCGACAGGGGAACCCTTCTCCTGGGCAGAATCAGCCTCCCCTACAGCAAGGAGTTGTTCCTTTGAGATGTTCGTCACTGGACAAAAGAAAGAAAGAAGAAAACACTCTAAGCAGTCAGCACCCTTGTCATACCCTAGTGGTATCAAAGGCGTCGGGGAGACCCTCCCCGAAAACTGCTTGGAGAGGCTCCCACCGAGTTACCGAGCGATTGGCACCATGCCACCCGAAGGGCAGCAAGGAACCAGACTCAGACTCCGAGCCTAAGCCCACCAAAAGAAGTGTTTTTCCAGAGAAAGACACCCTAAAGGCGTTCATGCTTATGCCCTAAAACAGCAAAACAAGGAACGACTTTCCAAACGCAAATCGTCAAAGCATGCAAAAAAGGCTACTTATCGACTCACATCAATCACATGCCTACCAAAGCCCTATTCACGCATGCACATAAGCGATAATGGTAGAAACCCCAACTCTAACAACTACCAACAACCTAAGGTTTGGGAGGAAAGAGCAAAGTAGAAATACTTACTGATATTCGGGTAGTCGGAGGTTGAAGGAGTAACCGGATCACTGCACAGCACGATCGCGAGAAGTAAAAGCTGCAAAGGCGAATGACGATTCAAACCCTGAACTTCGGCGAATAAACCCACTGCCAAACCAAAAGAAAAGTTTCTAGATCCCTTACCAAAAGAGGTGGCAAGGAATGAAAGCTTGGACGCCTGAGAGTTCGAAGGTTTGAAAATCTGAAAATCCGAAAGATAGAGAATTTGAAAGCGTAAAGAGGAAGAAAGGTCCGTTCCCTCGTTTTTATAGCAGGGAAGAAGTCGTTTCGAATTCCTCAAATGGACGGTCCCGATCTTCCCATTCCGTGTGCATCAGATCCAACGGCTGGAGATGAAGCGACGATCCTATTTATGACTCCTCGGATGGGAATAAAGTATTTATTTCCCATCATTACACAACCTCGGGCCCGGAGTACCATTAAAAACCGTCAAATCATTACTCAGATGACTGACGCACGCATACTCAACCAGTCGCCTCACGCACACGTCTTGGTCGCAGAACCATTCCCAGCATGACACGTGGTCCTTGCCGCACTTGAGTACTTGAGTTCAAACAGAAGAAATTCCCTTTCTTTTTCATACTAACACTCAGGCGGGAAAAAGGAACCCTTCCGAGAACACAGAAGGTGGCCCCTCGCCTAATCTAAGAGACCGAAATACCCGGAGGACTGTACAAGCTCCCGGATCTCTCAAAGCTCCGTGACCTTGGGGGGTAAATGTTATCCAGATTTCCGGATAGCGTTTAGATTGATGTCCTCGGGGAAGCAGAATTACCAATGTCTTTTGCGGTAGGTGACCAGAGCTCGCGGGTGGACAGAAAGGCTTTGCCTCTCCCGTTTAGTGTCCGGATTACTCTTTCAAGCAAACACGACACGGAGGCTCGTCGACCCTCTCGGACTCCCGAAGGGGTATCCTTCAGGGAAGCTCCTTCTAGGAGGAGCTCTTCAAGTGGTCTTCGCGGAAACAGTTCCGTGCCTCGCACGGAACAAAACCAAGCGGTCGAGTCATGGAGGAGGCATATTTGGAATGATATCCACCTGACATAGGATCCCGCCTGACACGCCCGACAGGTCAAAGCCGCACACATCCCAGCACGCCTAAGGGTACCTTTTCGCCTACTGTTCCGCTGACAACTTGGAAAAGACGGCTGACTTTGTGTGTTCCCCATACTTTCACGTAAATATACCCACATAGAGTCTTGTAGCCATGCTACTACAGTAATTGTATCCCCTATTTATGGCTGGTGTAATTAAGACTCATGTACGTAGAGAAAAACCCTAATCCAAAACCCTAGCTATAAAGACCCCTTCATTTTACAAGAAGAGGGACGGCCAACAAATCACAGAGCAAGAACTCTACTAAAATCTCTCTAGCTTCATCTTCTTCAAGAGAACCCGAGAGAAACACTGTAAGTGTGTGAAGTTCTTGTACACCAGCCATCTTACTGTAATCCTTTCCAAGTATAATAACATCGACTCGTGGACTAGGGCTTGTTAACGCCTGAACCACGTAAAAACACTGTTTGTTTAGTTACATTTCAGCACTTCTACAATTCTTATCTTTTTATTATTCTGTTTGTATTCGTTTCCGAAAAACTCGGTAAACACCAGTAGTAACAATAGTAGTAGTAACAGTAGTAGTAGGAGCAATAGCAGTAGTAGTAGCAGCAGCAGTAGTAGTAGCAGCAGTAGTAGTAGCAGCAGCAGCAGCAGTAGCAGTAGCAGTAGTAGCAGTAGCAGTAGTAACAGTCGTAGTAGTAGTAGTAGCAGTAGTAGTAGTAGCAGTAGGAGTAGTAGGAGTAGCAGTAGTAGTAGTAGCAGTAGCAGTAGTAGCAGTAGTAGCAGTAGTAGTAGCAGTAGCAACAGTAGTAGTAGTAGTAGCAGTAGTAGCAGTAGTAGTAGTAGTAGCAGCAGTAGTAGTAGTAGTAGTAGCAGTAGTAGTAGTAGTAGTAGCAGCAGTAGTAGTAGTAGCAGTAGTAGCAGTAGTAGTAGTAGTAGTAGTAGTAGCAGTAGTAGTAGTAGCAGTAGTAGCAGTAGTAGTAGCAGTAGCATCAGTAGTAGTAGCAGTAGCAGCAGCAGTAGTAGTAGTAGCTGTAAATGTGGAATTTTTTCCTTGTGAATTATATTCATAAGTGAAGCTCTGTACTACGAGACATCTTGAAAGGGCATCGCATGATGGTGAGGGAGTTGGGGTAAGAGAGTCACCCTCACTAGGCGAGGGACTTTAGCCACTTGCCAAGCTTCACCCTCGCTATGCGAAGGTCCCCAGCTGGCCATCCGCGTACGCCCCATTCCAGCAGGCATCAAGCCTCGTCCGCACTCGGAGGAAGAACGTCAGCCTCGCTATGCGAGGGTGAGGGCTGTGTTGAGGTGTCCGTACTCCTAGCCTCGCGACGCTGCACCTCAAAGGAAGAACGTCAGCCTCGCTATGCGAGGGACCCTCGCTATGCGAGGGTGAGGGCCGTGTTGAGGTATCCGTGTTCCTTGCCTCGCGACGCTGCGCTCGGAAGGAGGAGAGGCAGCCTCGCTATGCGAGGGACCCTCGCTATGCGAGGGTGAGGGGTGTGTTGTGGTACCCGTGCTCCTAGCCTCGTGTCTATGCGATCCGCATAGGCCGGCCCTGACCCTCGACACCTCGACTTCTCAGGACATGCATAGGATGAAGCCTCCTTGGCACAGGCATGAGATCACTTAGGGGAATCTTGTTGATATGCCAAACGAACATGGAGCATTGAACGGGAATTGATGAGGACCACCGAGTACGGAACATGTGCGCTGACACGGGGTGTACGGTTATGGAGAGAACAGAGGCACGACCCTATGATCTGCGTCTGAGGAGTAGTGGCGGTACGGACCTGTACGAAGAGTGGTGAGACCACTTGGACACCCCCGACCATGCGCCAGAGCCGACAGTACTATGTCCAAGGCCACGACTCTGACACCATCAGGGTAGACACCACTACGCCCTGAGCCACTACTTTATCAGAGTACCTATGTACGTCCCAGTGGTCTGGGACTTGTTTGTATCGGGCAATAGAGCCTCCCCTATAAATAGGCTCCAACCCCTTAGGCTAAGGGGTTGGAAAACTGAATGTAAAAATGAGACTTATGAAATATATGCTTCTGGTTCTCATGCTTTCCTGAGTTTTCTCCTATTGTTTAGAGCGCTTTCTATCTAATTCATAGCTTCTTATAGTATAGAGATTGAAGTTTTCTAACCATCAATCGTTGACGAGTTCTTACCGTCAACAGTTTGGCGCCGTCTGTGGGAAGCGTAAGCACCAAGCTACTGTTCTTCCATTACTTCCGGCAAGGAGAAATGTCAAGACGTTCGGAGCGACTCAGGGAGCCTCGAGAGGTGGAGGTCAACCTTACCAGAGTCCAACTGAAAGCCTCCATGATGGAGCCACCTCCACCCCGAGACGCAGAGCCCCCAAGGGACCCTAAGGTTCACGATAATGACAGGGAGGCCTCGTCACCGGCCTCCCCGCCTGGTGGGAATCCTCCAAGGACAACTACTGTACCACTCGGGAATGCCAACGAGTTCCCTCCTCCTAAACCACTACAGGTACCGAACTCCGGCCGGCAAGACCCGGGTCCCTTGACGGGTAGACATGATAAGCAACCCCGGGTCCATTCCGTGAGCTCGAGTTCTAAATCTCGTTTCTATGAAGAGGAGATTCATGAACTGCACCGTAAAAACCAAAGACTGGAGACTACCCTGGAGAACATGCAGGAGGTGCTAAATGGCCTGGAGCAAGGAAAGTCGAATGTGACCCTGTCCAAGAGGGAAGAGAAGGGTCGGGAAACCACTGTCCCAGTAGGCGACGGGAGGACCAGGCACTCCACCAGTAACACCCCTAGGAGAGAAAGGCCGAAGTCGGAGGGTGAGCCAGTGATATCTAAGACGCAAAGAGATGCTCCGGAGACCCGGGGAGAAGTGGGAACTATTTTCGGAGGTCCGGGGTTTGGAGGGGACTCCCGCAGAGGATGAGATCGGTATGCTAGAGAAGCCAGGCGAAGCCCACCACCCTGTGTCATGAGTTTGGAACAACGACCCCCGAAAAGCTTCAAGGGAGAAAACGATTCGATCACCTTCACTGAGGAGGACGCGCGGGGGGTACACTTTCCCCACAATGATCCGCTGGTGTTGACAGTTCAATTGGCGAACATGCGTGTGCATCGAGTCCTAGTGGACAACGGGAGCTCAGTGGACATCCTATATCGCCCTGCTTTGGAAAAGATGGGACTGGGCATTCGTCATCTGAAACCCTGCCAGTCGTCCCTATACGGATTCACAGGGGACTCAGTACAACCCCTTGGAATGATCGAACTGACACTTACCATGGGGGAGCAACCCCGACAGACTACAGTCATGTCTAACTTTGTTGTAGTAGATTGTGCATCAGCTTTCAACACGGTATTGGGGAGACCCTCCCTGAAAGAGTTGAAAGCCATAACTTCAATATATCACTTGGTTGTCAAGTTCCCGATTCCAGGAGGGGTCGCAAGTATGAAGGGAGAACAGAAGGAGGCGAGGGAGTGTTACAACACCTCACTCTGCATGCCTGTAAAGCCGCGTGAGCCAATGGCCATGGTGGTACATGAGGCGCTATGTATGCCCACAGGGGGTCCACAGGAGCTGGACCCTCGGGTCGTGGATGAGTCAAGAGCAGCACCAGTGGAAGAAGTAGAGGAGGTTACAGTGATGGAAGAACCCTTAAGGAAATTGAAGATAGGGAGGAGCCTGCAAGGTGACGTGAAGGAGGAATTGATGAAATTTTTGAAAGATAATCTAGACGTGTTTGCATGGAGTCATGAGGACATGGTGGGCATAAACCCCAGCGTGATGTGCCACCACCTGAACATCTCCCCAGAAGCAAGGCCCGTCAGGCAAAAGAGGCGGGCGCTAGACCCAACGAGATACGCAGCATTAAAGGAAGAGGTCGACAAGTTGGAGGCCAACGGGTTCATCCGTGAGTCTTTCTACCCTGTGTGGGTATCAAACCCAGTACTCGTGCCGAAGCCAAATGGGAAGTGGAGAACTTGCGTCGATTTCACGAACTTGAATAAAGCTTGTCCTAAGGACAGCTTCCCACTTCCCAGGATAGATCAGCTAGTAGACGCGACAGCAGGACATGAGTTACTAAGTTTCATGGATGCCTACTCAGGATACAACCAAATCCCAATGAACCCGGCAGATGAAGAGCACACGTCATTCATTACAGACAAAGGGCTCTACTGTTACAAGGTGATGCCCTTCGGGCTCAAAAACGCAGGGGCCACCTATCAGAGGCTGGTGAATAAAATGTTCGCCAATCAGATAGGAAGGAATATGGAGGTGTATGTGGATGACATGTTAGTGAAGACCAAAGAAGCAACGGAGCTCAACAAAGACCTTGGTGAGATGTTTGACACGCTAAGGAAATACCGGATGAAGTTGAACCCAGTCAAGTGCACCTTCGGGGTATCCTCAGGAAAATTCTTGGGCTTCATGGTAAATTCCAGGGGCATCGAAGCCAAGCCTGACAAGATAAAGGCACTAATAGAGATGAGCTTGCCGAAGAATAAAAAGGAGGTGCAGTGCCTAACGGGAAGGGTAGCGGCCCTTAACAGGTTTATCTCCAGGCCCACTGACAAGTGCCTCCCATTCTTTGACATCCTCAAAGGGAGCAAAAAGTTCGCTTGGGATGAAAGATGCGAGGAAGCATTCGTCAAGCTGAAAGAGCACCTGGGGAAGCCACCCCTGTTGGCAAAGCCAGAGAAGGGCGAGAAGCTGTACCTGTACTTAGCAGTGTCTGAGCATGCCATCAGCGCAGCTTTGGTTAAGGGAGAGAAGAAGCAACAACAACCTGTATATTATATCAGCAAGCGTTTGGTGGACGCAGAGAGCCGGTATCCAGAGATCAAAAAATTGGCCTATGCGCTAGTGGTGGCTTCGAGAAAGTTGAGGCCTTACTTCCATGCACATACAATTGAAGTCCTAACAGATAGTCCGTTGAGACAGGTCTTACATAAGCCTGAGACTTCGGGAAGACTAATGAAATGGTCGATCGAACTAAGTCAATTTGATATTGTATACACTCCAAGGGCCTCCATCAATGGACAGGTGCTGGCAGATTTTATAGTAGAGCTCACCCATCAGCCGAATGAAAGAAGGAGTGAAGGAGGGGAGCTGTCTGTTATGGAAGAAGAACTAGGAGGTGTAGAGGAGTGGAGTTTGCACGTTGATGGGGCGTCAAATGAAGGAGGATCAGGAGCGGGCATCATGATGACTGGGCCCGGGGGACATAGAATGTATTGCGCAATCCGATTTGGGTTTGAGGCCTCCAATAATGAGGCAGAGTACGAGGCGCTCTTAGCTGGCCTGCGTTTGGCCCAGGAACTGAGAGTGACGCGCCTTCAAATCTTCAGGGACTCTCAGTTGGTGGTATGCCAAGTAAAGGGAGAATACCAGGCAAGGGGACCCAAGATGGCAGCATACTTGGAGAGGGTGAAGGGCTATCTGGGGCGGTTGGTGGCATATACTATAGAGCAAATCCCCAGAGAAAAGAACACCCATGCCGATGCACTCGCAAAGCTAGCATCCACCAAGGATAGTGATGTCTTGGAATCAATACCCGTGGAGTACTTACCAAAACACAGCATCGAGGGCGCAGACGTGCACATGATTAGCGTCCCAAGGGAATCATGGACTGAGCCAATCAAGAGGTACCTGGAAGAAGGAACCTTGCCTGCGGATAAAAACGAATCCCGGAGATTGGTGTACAAGGCCGCAAGATACACCCTGGTAAATGGGGTCCTTTACAAAAGAGGATTCTCAATGCCACTCCTGCGGTGTGTAGAAGAAGAGGAGGCGTTGAAGGTGTTACAGGAGATACATGAGGGAGAGTGCGGCAACCACGAGAGCGGACCCTCCACGGCTAGGAAGGCCATGAGACAAGGATACTACTGGCCTTCCATGGAGAAAGATGCGCATGACTTTGCCACGAAATGCGACAAATGCCAGAGGCACGCCAATTACCCTCGGAAACCCCCAAGCGAACTGACCAGCATGACCAGCCCCTGGCCCTTCGCTATCTGGGGAATAGACTTAATCGGCGCTCTTCCTACAGGCAGGGGTGGAGCGAAGTACGGAGTGGTGGCGGTGGATTATTTCACTAAGTGGGTAGAAGCGGAACCCCTTGTGAAGATAACCGCCAAGCACATCACCTCTTTCGTCAACAAATTCATTGTGTGTCGATATGGAGTACCCTACAAGATTATTTCCGACAATGGTACCCAGTTCGAGGGAGGAGCTTTCGATGAATATTGTAAGGAAAGAGGCATAAGGAGGAGCTTCTCCGCGGTTGTGCACCCCCAGGCCAATGGGCAAGTGGAGGCCATCAACAGGGTCCTTAAGAAGAACCTAAAGACAAAGCTGGAAAAGATGAAGGGAGCCTGGGCAGATGAGCTAGCAAATGTGCTGTGGGCCTACAGAACCACCCCACGCACGACTACTGGGGAGTCCCCTTTCTCCCTGGCCTATGGGTGCGAGGCCGTGCTCCCAGTCAAGATGCGAGTCGAGTCCCACAGGGTGCAGGCGTATGGAGACGAAGCCAACCATGTAGCCCTGGCCGAAAGCTTAGACATGCTGGAGGAGAAGAGAGAAAAAGCCCAAATGAGGGTGGCGGTATACCAGCAGCGCGCCGCAAGGTACTATAATTCGAGGGTGCGAGAGAGAACTTTTAGAGTGGGCGACCTGGTGCTAAGGAAAGTACTCCCAAACACACGAGACCCAGGCGCGGGAGTACTGGGGGCGAATTGGGAGGGGCCCTATCAGGTGGCTCAGTGCATACCCCCGAACACTTACAAGTTGGCGCGCATGGATGACACCATCATACCCCGAGCATGGAATGCGGAACACCTGAGGAAATACTACCAGTAAGACTTCCACTCCCAACACAGGCAGTAGCTGTGTTTAGTTTGTCGCAGGATAGGCTGTCTCAGTAGACGAGAATCAAAGAGGTTACCTACATAACCCCCAAGTAAATGTAAGCCCTCTATATGCATGTCGTTGTAATCTGATTACTATAAATGAAAATGTTCACAACTTCACATGTGATTTTTTTTCTTTTTCATGCGAGCATCAACCGAACTGCCTGCTGAATTAAATCTCACCAAGCACTTGGGGGGTAAGACAGGAGGCATGAGCAAAAAAAAAAAAAAAAAAAAAAATCTCTCTTATATTCAAAAGGATTAGCTACCCTTATGAATATCAAAGGAACGGTCTAAAAGGATGACCTCTAACTAAAGGCCGACACCCCAAGAGGTGAGGCCGTAAGGAGGGAATCGCCCAATAAGTCTAGATCGGCCATTAAGCCGGCTAGCCAAAAAGGGTCTTACAAGTGACCCTTGGAAAAAATAGTACTATGTATAAGGACGAGAAGGACGCTTCTCGCAAAAAAATAACAAGCGCGCGCAATGAATATAAAAGGACCCCAACAGCCCAACGGGTTAATGTGTCCTTACAAGTATAATCAAGGTGCACCGGAAAGATTATCGCCATCAGATCAAAGAAAAATATGT